>NW_025534220.1:0-248726 GCF_020615455.1 Coregonus clupeaformis | reverse complement strand
CATTGAGCCAGGCCTTGAAAAGTGGCAAGGTCATTAACTAGGAGAATGGAAGTTGGCACTTCTCAAGGCTTTGCTGCTCGGTCTGATGGGGACTTGGAGATGATCCATCCAAATCGTGACACGACTCCTGACTAACGTTAGAGGTCAGAGAGTTGCTTTTAGACCAATCAGAAACAAGCTACTCAATCTTCCTATTTTACACAGTCTGATGTGAGATCAGAGGGGAGCGTGGAGGGGACCAGAAGTAGAAGTTGAAACCTCAGAACTTCCTGGTTGTGGTCAGCGGTTAGAGGTCAGGAGACACTGACAAAGGAGAGAGGGGGAAAAGGTTTCCCACAGCTCATTCCTGTAGTTGATGTCACACCATCCTTTGGAAAGAGCCCCATTTCCAGTTGCCTTGGCTTGGCTTGGCTTGCTACCCCAGTGCAGTAAACTGAGGTCACCCTTCAACATCAAACACATTACCAGAGTCTGTCACAGAATGCTGAAGACCGCTTTAGGGCATCAAGAAGAGTGGAGCCACACATCAAACGTTGAGCCTGATGGAAGCAGTCTACTTTAGCATACTTAGTTGTGATTGCCTGCCCCCCGCCACTCCTCATCTCAATGGCTAATCTCACCCAGGCCTTGGGTTTAATTTACTGAGTGATATGGCTCCTCCAGACAGACAAGAGCCACGGAATCACAAACATGTCGATGGAGAGGGAAGGAATACGCCTGTTCAGTCTAGACCACACCTCCAGTCAAAGGATAGCATTTAGCTTACTGTAAAGCTATTGTAACATTGAGTCCTTACAGTTCTTCCACCACTGACCACCAGGGGCTCCCCACTTAATCTATCACTAATACATAGTTGAGTCTGAAGATGACACACATTGTACAGTATAAATGAGGCCAAATTATTTGTTTTACTAGTCTCCGTTGTTCCATGAAAGTCTAATATGGATGATATATTCTCACACAAATGTCATCCGTTTCTGTAAACGGTACAAGTAGCTCTCTTGGTTTATGTTTAATGTATATGTGTATGTGTGTGAGATAGTGTTTCCATGGAGACTGACCGGGTGGGAAAAGATGCGTTTGCAGCCCCTCACGCTGTCAGCCAAGACACAGCCAATCTGTAGCTCTGCAGCAAACCTTCCCCTGAGTGTGTGCTTGTGTGTGTTTGTGTGCACGTACGTTTGTGCAATAATGTCAGAGAAAGAGAGAGCAGTAGAGGGACTGCTGTAGTCTAAATATATTGTTTCCTCTTTATTAAAACAAAACCCTATCTCTATAAAAACAATGTCCCCTGTATCTCTGAACCAGTGGAGGCTGCTGAGGGGAGGATGGTTCATAATCCAGAACGGAGCAAATGACATGGCATCAACCACCTGGAAACCATGTGTTTGATGTAATTGATACCATTCCACTAATTCCGCTCCAGCCTTTACCACGAGCCTGTCCTCCCCAATTAAGGTGCCACCAACCTCCTGTGCTCTCAAGTATATGTGTGCGTTGGTGTTGGCTATATGAGTGTGTCAGTGTGTGTTGGTGAATGTGAGAGTATTATGAGTTTTGATAAGAACACGAGGAGCTCCCATGTGAGGAAACGGTCACTTTCGGTCAGCTATCTGTCATCACTGTGGCAGACAGAACATGCTCTGATGCTATCAGCTATCACATACAAGTACATGACATTGGCAATGTCTGTCTACATTCCATGTCTACGGCTATGAAGGAATCTGAACCAACACTAAAGTCTGTTATTATTGGTTTGATCATGATAGATAAGACTGACGTTCACCTGAGCCCTAGTCAGAGCTCTCAATTCCCACTTTAATTATGCTTAATACTTTAATTCCTAAACACTCATAACACCTCAATTAAACTCTGATTGACATCTACAGTAACATTAGATCCACAAGGAACCAGCTCAATGTGATTAAATAATTTTCCTTCTCTCGCTTTTGACTCCTCCACCAAGGCAGAGTGAATGGCTATCCTCAGGGGTGTTCACCACTCAACCTCTCCCGTCAGAACAGGGCCTTTTCAGAGGCAATGCACATAGCTTCAAAGAGGAATTACTAAGGAGTGAACCACACAAAAAAAAAGCGATCATTTTATTTGTTTGAGTGTGAAGAGCCCATGTCTTCTATGATTGCCAACCCTCTCCCCCACAATAGCTGCAGCAGCAGCAGCATTATAGTTTGGCTGACTCCTGGTGATATTCAGCCCAAACTCATTCCCTTTCATTCTCCACAGCTCACACTCAGGACAGACAAGACGAGATTGAAGAGGGATTGGCACATAGGTAATGAGCCCTGAGGGGCAGTTAGAGTGATGTAAGGACCCACACGGACGCACGAACACACACTTACACACACGCCATTCTGTGTGTGTGTCGCCAGCCTGTCTACACTACCTGTATTGTGGCGTGTAAAGCAGAGCAATTGGAATCTCGGTATCAGATTGAACCGTCAGTCAGACGGGTGATGGATGGTTGAAGGGCCCACCCATCTCTGCAGGCTCCCAACAAAACACAGGCTGCAAGGATGGAGGGATGGAGGGAGGGGATGGAGGTAGAGAGGAAGGGGAGATGGAGAGATACTGATTGGCTGGGAATTAGATAAATCACAGGCCAAAGGTCAAAGGGACATCTGGAGGACCAGAACATGCCCAGAGGAAAGCAGAGCAGAGAGAGGGGGAGAGGCGAGAGCGACAGAGAGGAATTCAGCAAGCTGGAAACCACTCACTACTGCCACCTCTCACTGAGACAACCACCCACCTTCCACACAGCACATTTACTAATTAAGCCAGCTAATTAATTCTCATTTACTAATGGTACTTCCATCAAAAGAGTGAGTTCACTGGTCAGTGGGGAAAGCTTGCGATCTACTGCTGTATTACAGGGTTACAATTAAGATTTCCAGCTTGACGTGAAAATGATTAACAGGTCTGAAGACTCATTGAAATGCATGGCACATTGTGAGCATCAAACCATGAAACCATACACTGCCATGGGAGAGAGTGAGCTGCTTGTAAAACCACTGCTTTCTGTTGACATCCAGAGTATATTGTGCTTCGGGAAGTCGAATAGGATATGTTGAAAGGGTTATATAGAAACACACTTGCTGAGCCCAATGGTCTTATTCTCCGATGAGTTCAACATCAAGGCATGTTATTTTTCTATCAAATCCCAAAACGTGTTCTGACGAGTTTTCCAAAGACAAAGGAACAATCCTCCAAAGGCTTAAACGCCTGCAGATACCTTGAACAAAAATGAAATCTGGATATCTTTAATTACATTGTTTTGTATTCTAGTGAGACAACGGGAAGAGAAGGTAAGATAATGGCCCAGACAATCAATTCACACCAGAAAACAAAGGAAAAGCTCTTTGTTACATCCAGACAAAGGACTTTGTCTTCTGTTTATATGTAGATGTAATATCTGTACTGTCACTGCTGTCAGGCAATATTTAAATATGATAATGATATTGAACTGGTGAGACAGGTTCTGTTCAGCTGTACTGGGCGCTGTACCATCCAGGTCCATATCACACAGCTAATCATAAATGGCCCTGGTAACACTTCTAGCATGGAGACCTATGGCTAGGGCCACAAAGAGCAATGGCTTTTGCCCCTAACAACAGTTCTAGGATTAAATTAGCAGTGGTTAGGAACAACTTCTCACCTACTCTGACTATGTCCTCCTGTGTAGTGGAGGCCCCCCCGTCCCTCTCTATATCCAACCTCTGACCCCTGTGATGTAGTGGGAGTTCAGACAGAGAGAGGATCCTCTTACAGCCAGACGCCACACTAAAACCCACTCTTATCCCATGCATGGTGGAAGTGGAGCCATTCCCAAGGCATTATGGGGCATAAATCATGTCCTGTCCTCACCCTCAGAAAACAGCCAGCTCATCTTACTGGCTCTCTCTCTGGTGATGGAGGGAGGATGGCTCATTGTAATGGCTGGAATGGAATGGATAGAACAGTATGAAGGACATTAAACACATGGTTTCCAATTTAAACTCCAGCCTCTACTGGCCTCTCTACTGTAATACACCCCCTCTACACTACCAGGGGAGTACAGAGCCTCAGCCTGGGTATTAGTTCTGCTACACATAGCCCCTCTCCTCTCTCTCCCTGGATAATTAGTTACTGATTGCAGAGCTGTGGAAAAGCTGTAAACATCAGCAAACACACTGAGGCTTCTTAATTGGAAATGGACCAAGTCACTATTATTCGAATCACAAGCAAGTCTCAAGTCACAAGGTCCAAGTCTCAAGTCACAAGGTCCGAGTCTCAAGTCAAGTCTTAAGTACAGTGATGTTTTGGGGCTGTCGCTGGGCAACACAGACTTTCAACTCCCTCCAAAGATTTTCTATGGGGTTGAGATCTGGAGACTGGCTAGGCCACTCCAGGACCTTGAAATGCTTCTTACGAAGCCACTCCTTCGTTGCCCGGGCGGTGTGTTTGGGATCATTGTCATGCTGAAAGATCCAGCCATGTTTCATCTTCAATGCCCTTGCTGATGGAAGGAGGTTTTCACTCAAAATCTCACGATACATGGCCCCATTCATTCTTTCCTTTACACGGATCAGTCGTCCTGGTCCCTTTGCAGAAAAACAGCCCCAAAAGCATGATGTTTCCACCCCCCATGCGTCACAGTAGGTATGGTGTTCTTTGGATGCAACTCAGCATTCTTTGTCCTCCAAACACGACCGAGTTGAGTTTTTACCAAAAAGTTATATTTTGGTTTCATCTGACCATATGACATTCTCCCAATCCTCTACTGGATCATCCAAATGCACTCTAGCAAACTTCAGACGGGCCTGGACATGTACTGGCTTAACATTTACATTTACGTCATTTAGCAGACGCTCTTATCCAGAGCGACTTACAAGCAGGGGGACACGTCTGGCACTGCAGGATTTGAGTCCCTGGCGGCGTAGTGTGTTACTGATGGTAGGCTTTGTTACTTTGGTCCCAGCTCTCTGCAGGTCATTCACTAGGTCCCCCCGTGTGGTTCTGGGATTTTTGCTCACCGTTCTTGTGATCATTTTGACCCCACGGGGTGAGATCTTGCGTGGAGCCCCAGATCGAGGGAGATTATCAGTGGTCTTGTAAGTCTTCCATTTCCTAATAATTGCTCCCACAGTTGATTTCTTCAAACCAAGCTGCTTACCTATTGCAGATTCAGTCTTCCCAGCCTGGTGCAGGTCTACAATTTTGTTTCTGGTGTCCTTTGACAGCTCTTTGGCCTTGGCCATAGTGGAGTTTGGAGTGTGACTGTTTGAGGTTGTGGACAGGTGTCTTTTATACTGATAACAAGTTCAAACAGGTGCCATTAATACAGAGTAACGAGTGGAGGACAGAGGAGCCTCTTAAAGAAGAAGATTACAGGTCTGTGAGAGCCAGAAATCTTGCTTGTTTGTAGGTGACCAAATACTTATTTTCCACCATAATTTGCAAATAAATTAATAAAAAATCCTACAATGTGATTTTCTGGAGAACAAACATTCTCAATATGTCTGTCATAGTTGACGTGTACCTATGATGAAAATTACAGGCCTCTCTCATCTTTTTACGTGGGAGAACTTGCACAATTGGTGGCTAAATACTTTTTTTCCCCACTGTACATCCAAAGGTACATCTCCAATTGCCTCAAATGATGTCAGAGCTTCTAAAGCCATGACATCAAGCTATTTAAAGGCACAGTCAACTTAGTGTATGTAAACTTCTGACCCACTGGAATTGTGATACAGTGAATTATAAGTGAAATAATCTGTCTGTAAACAATTGTTGGAAAAATTACTTGTGTCATGCACAAAGTAGATGTCCTAACTGACTTGCCAAAGCTATAGTTTGTTAACAAGACATTTGTGGAGTGGTTGAAAAACGAGTTTTAATGACTCCAACCTAAGTGTATGTAAACTTCCAACTTCAACTGTAGAAGGGGTCTAGTCTTGAGTCAAGTCCAAGTCGTGGCATTCTAAGACAACGTCAAGTCGAGACACGTTTTTTTTCAAGTCAAGTAAACAATTAATCTATACATACAATGACAGCAAATCTTTGTCTATTTATTGAGGCTACCAGACAGCACTTTTTATACTTTTGTCTACAACACATTTAGATTATGTAATTATAAAATAGGGACCTTGTAGCAGTCGTAAGGGCATGACATCAGCAGAAGGCAAGGCAAGTTGACGTGCTCAGTGTAGATTTATTTACAGGTCTTGGTGATCCAATGGTGAAAGCACCATATCATACAAATATACAAGTAGATTCACCAAATATACACATCCCAAAAGAAATAGCTTCTGTATTATGCATAACCTGTCCTATCTGAACAGACACAGGTAGCGGGCAAGACTACGCAGCCTCCCTTGAGAAACCAAATCGAATCCATCTAACAGGAGCTCAAACAGGTATATATAAGCACTTGACCACTCCCAGGACCATACAATTACCCAATTGGCAATTACAACCAATAAACTGGTTCTACAATGTAAAAGGCAATTTCCACATCCATTGTTACTTTAGTACATTCGTTTTAATCAGACTTAATTATTACTAATTCAATCACCATTCATACATGGAACAATCATTTATCTTATTCATCCAAAGCATGGCGTGCAGGCCACGTAGCCTATTTCTATGTGCACTGAGGCACGCTCGCTCCTATTACGCACAACCAGAATGACAGAGACATAGGACACAGACAAACGGAACTCGGACATAACCCGGGAAATATGAACAAAGGAAGCCATACATTGAATTAAATAAACAGAACTTCTACCTCATGAGTCTTGCGCACATTCATGTGCATAATGAACTTTGCGCCCACTCAGAGGGTAAGGAATGGTAAGGTAAATGAAAATGGATCGTATCAAACATGAAACAGAAATGTCTAAGTGTTGCAATAAACGGTACGGGACGGAATGATGAAACGCTAGCAAATATTATAGGATTAGATGGAATATAGGTTTAGCACATATGCATTTTAACCTGTGAAAGCAAGAGAACAAAGCATTCTCCACTGGGGGGAGTATGGAGAGCTCAAGTGGAGAGACGAGCCTATGGTGCGTCCTCGCCACAGTAATAATTCATTTTAACAAATTACAAATGCAAGCTTCATAAGTAATTGATCAATTTCAAGCAATTTTGACATACCAAATGACCAGTAGGCCTATACTAGGTCTAATTGTTGCTTGATGCCCCATTGCTGGTGAGCTTGCAAAGTAAACAGTCAATATGCTTGATTAACAAACTATATTTGGAGCTGCATATTTATCATGGCAATCCTCTCCCTAAAATGTGCTGTTTGCGCTGCACCCGATCCTATAGCTGTACAGGAAATCAGTAATCTGTTCACTAGCGCACCCGACCTTTGTTGATTGACAGTTTGCTGGTCCAATCAGAGGGCCAAGTGTGCGTTTCACTAGCCAATCTGTTGCATGTTTTTTTTGCAAGGGCGATGCTGCGGCTACTGTCTCAGGCTGTGTGGAGCGTAATCTACGGAGATTGTGCCACAAAATGAGTGACAAAAAAAACATAAACCCTGGCCAGATAATTTTAAGTCATCAGTCTCAAGTCAAAGTCGAGTCTCGAGTCTCCAAGTCAAAGTTATTTTATTTTCTATCAAGTCGAGTCTCAAGTCATCAAATTCGTGTCTCGAGTCCACAACTCTGGAAATAGGGTTATTATTTGGTCACAGAGCATTATAAAAGCAAGGTCAGACACTTTGTGGTACATAGATGTTCTCACCAAAATGAAGAGAAGTAAACTTGGGGATTTCAATGGGTTCTTAATCAAGGGTTTGGTAGTATGAGCTATAAAGAGCAGTGGGCAGGGGGATGCTTGCCTTGGAACACTTATGTCTATGTTGACAGTAGCATTAGGGGTCACCTACACTTCCAATTACCCATTCAGAAGGCAATTCAGCGGCATTAAAAGTAATGAGCCTTCGTCCACACAACCTGGACTGGTGCTAGTGATTTTCTGCCATATATAATCCAGATGGAAAAGGGCAGTTACTACAGAGATAATGTGAACCGTCAAACTGATTAAAAAATATACTGTAGAGCTGATCAATCACTTCCTCCTCACTCAATGAGGTCACACATATATAACTGTCTGTTACTGTTTTCACATGTTGTCATAGTGAATGGAATGTTGTCTTACAACTGTATGGTATGTAGTCACCCACGCAATTTGTCATTTCTCAACTTCAACAGACAGTTCACCAGTACAGTACCCTATCAGGGAACAGGATGAAGAGGAAGATGAGCAATGGAAATTAGATATGGAGATGGCAAGAGAGAGGCAAGGAGACATTGTTGATGAGGGACATTGGATGAGGGTCTCCGATGGTGTTGGGATGGACAGACAGGACAGGGACAATAAGACCCACCATGGTGGTGCTGGTCACAGCCAGTGTGTCCAGGGGAGTGCTGGGCTGGCTGGGGGCAGAGCGGGGGGGTGACTCCACCCCCTCCAGCAGGGCCAGGGGAGGACTGTGGTTGAGCTGGCCGACAGGAGGGGGCCACGGCAGGTCCTTGATCACTTTAATCTCTACTGCAGGCAGCCCAGGTCACCAGGACGGAGCAAGAGGGAAGGAGGGGAAGAGAGAGAGGTAGAGGCAGAGAGATAGCGATAAGAGAAAGAACGCGAGAGCGAGGCAGAGAGAGATAGGCATAGAGAGGCAGAGAAAGATCGAGATAAAGAGAGAGAGAGAGATGAGGGGGAAAGGGGAAAACAGAAGAGAACAGAGTAAGAGAAATGAAGGACAGTAGCATCCCATGCAGGTACAGGTCAGGTTAGTATAGCACAGCACAGCACAGTCAATGGAACAGCAGGGAACACCAGGAGAGAGCAGGACTGAAAAGGAAGGAATATTAGTTGACCTGAGAGAGACAGACTCTGCTCTTCGACCTCTCCACTTTGCCTCTACGTGTTTCTTTGATGTTTTACAAGGAGTCAACCAGGGGAATTTTCAACTGCAGGTCAGAGTCATTAATTACGCTCTGGATTTCGCAGGGATAGTGGCTGAAGAGAGCTACTAATGAGGTTTTTAAAACACAAAATCAAAGACCCGAGTGGACCTGAGCATGACTTGGCTAGTGTGAAAAGCCTCACGGACAACATAAGCTCTGGTATGGCTCATAACAGAGTTAGAAAGTCTGAAACTGCCTTCATAATAAGAGGGGCAATATACAAGATTCTCTACTGGAGCCAAACACAGTGGAATCCTTTGTAATGGTGGGGGGCACCCGGCAGACCTAGCCCCTCAGTAAATGTATCGCTCATGTCCAGATGGGGGTATTACCAGAGTATATCGAGTGCTGGTGCGCCGTCCCATCTTTCACCGGGAATGGCCCCCGTGTTTAATAGCACAGGAGGCTCGATAAATAAGGGGATGAGAAGGGGAGTGCATTTCCCTATCCACCAGGGAGCTGCGGTTCTGTTTGCTGCAGTGGCTAATAAAGAAACATGGAGCACCGGACTGGCTGTGCAGGAGGGAGTTCTACAGCCAGGAATGACATGTTGCCTGTCAAGTCCCATCGTTCTCTGGATAAATGAATAGAGTCCTGATGTTATGTTTCATCATTGAATTTCCCTCATAAAATAGTAGTAGCAGGAAGATGCATTGTAGAAAGAAGAAAAGAACACATCACACAATGGCTAACTCAAAAACATTCCGATCAAACCATCATCTCATTCAACCCCTATTCCAAGATATCCTTTCGTATCCTCATGCCAAGTAAGCCATTCATTTAGAATCACCCACCTCAGGCAATGGAGTGACTGTTATTTCCATTGCTGATGAAAAAAGAAAAGCTGGGAGTTTGTTGACTGCCGCCTCGCTGTCGCTAGGTTTTATAGGCTGGTAAACTAGCTTTTCTTCTGTGAGCTGAACGGACACATTATGAACATGTCCTTGGTCTGGCCTGCAGGAAATAGCTGGGGTGCAGAACATGCTGATGAGGAGGGGGGGAATCAGCTCAGCAGATGAAGAGGGAAACCAGAGAATATTCAGTTGGACAAGCAATTAAAGACCTCAGCCTTAGTGCCGTGGTGGCAGGGTGAGAGTAATGTGGCTGCAGGACTGTTGATATGACAAGGGCTCACATGAGGAGTCCTCGCCATGAATTGTGTCCTCGGAATGAAGTGTCTTTAATGGTATCCTCACAAAGGATGGTGTCCTTTCACTATGACAGCCAATAGGAGAGAGTGTTATCCCTGGTTCTCAGACAAAGGCAAATGAGACAGAGATATAGGGTTAGGACAGAGGTTAGAGCTCTAGCAGCTAATATATTAACTTCCTGCCTTGGGATCCCTCACCGCTGAGCGATTATAAGTCTAATTCTCATTTCAAATTCCAGGTTAGCATGTAATTGTTTTGGGAGTAGCAGGCATTGCGGTGTTATGCAGCCTTGCTCTGAGGATGAAAAGCCAATTCTTACAGGTCGGTCTCAGCTTAGCTCAGCTCTGCTCAGATGCACAGTGCAATAATGAGGTGAGCTGTCACACAGCTACTTCTAAAAGGAAGGTAAACTGATTCAAGTGACAGAATTACAGTGGCAGTCTTCAAACCTCCAGTTGTTTGATTTTTCCCTTACCCTATAACCTGTTTCAATTTGCTGTCAGCCCAAAGGCCTTTTCGGAATAAATCTTGGATTGGATGTTATGTTGCGGCATGGATGAGTGCATCTTAAGGCCTCGACACGTTGCTCTGAGACACTGTGTGAAGTGACCTGCCTGGGAGCAGAGGGTGACAATTCTTTATCCTCATTTGTCAGGCTGAGGTGATGAGAGAGGCTGAAACACAGCGGAGAATGCACAGAGCCATTTTGTAGTTTGAGTCTGCACTCTATCCACAGCCTATCCAAGTCACACATACTGCACAAAACTGTGTGCCAGATAGAAATGTCTGTGTGTATGACTGGGCTGGCACAGACAGACGTCAGGTCCTTTAGTTGGCACTGCCTCACCAGTGACGTGTCCCCACGGTGATCCATGTGTTTTGCTTTGGGAAGAGGTGAATCATTGGTAGAAGGTTGTTCTCTCACTCAGTAGGACATCCCGTGGGACTCAGTGACAGTGGAGGTGCCTTGAGCATTAGGAGGAAGACACAGAGCCCAGCTCACCCGATTCTACCAAACCCCCAGGGTGTACTCTGCCCTACACTGTCTCTCACAGAGTCTCTCTCTCCAACTATACAGTCCATTCTACCAATTTTTTATCTCTCAGTCAGGACGAATGTTGATGTCTCGAGGGCATATTGGATGCAAGCAGCAGACCCACATGAAAAAATACTATAGTATGCTATGGTATACAGTGCATTCGGAAAGTATCCACATTTTGTTACGTTACAGCCTTATTCTAAAATTGATTAAATGTTTTTATTTCCTCATCAATCTAAACACAATACCCCTTAATGACAAAGCAAAAACAGGTTTCAGAAAATTTTGCAAATTTATTAAAAAATAAAAAACTGAAATATTACATTTACATAAGTATTCAGACCCTTTACTCAGTACTTTGTTGAAGCACCTTTGGCAGCAATTACAGCCTTGAGTCTTCTTGGGTATGACGCTACTAGCTTGGCACACCTGTATTTGGGGAGTTTCTTCCATTCTTCTCTGCAGATCCTCTCAAGCTCTGTCAGGTTGGATGGGGAGCGTCGCTGAACAGCTATTTTCAGGTCTCTCCAGAGATGTTGGATCGGGTTCAAGTCTGGGCTCTGGCTGGGCCACTCAAGGACATTCAGAGACTTGTCCCGACTTGTCCCGAAGCCACTCTTGGCTGTGTGCTTAGGGTCGTTGTCCTGTTGGAAGGTGAACCTTCGCCCCAGTCTGAGGTCCTGAGCGCTCTGGAGCAGGTTTTCATCAAGGATCTCTCTGTACTTTGCTCCATTCATCTTTTCCTCAATCCTGACTAGTCTCCCAGTCCCTGCCGCTGAAAAACATCCCCACAGCATGATGCTGCCACCACCATGCTTCACTGTAGGGTTGGTACAAGGTTTCCTCCAGACATGACGCTTGGCATTCAGGCCAAAGAGTTCAATCTTGGTTTCATCAGACCAGAGAATCATGTTTCTCATGGTCTGAGAGTCTTTAGGTGCCTTTTGGCAAACTCCAAGCGGGCTGTCATGTGCCTTTTACTGAGGAGTGGCTTCCGTCTGGCCACGCTACCATAAAGGCTTGATTGGTGGAGTGCTGCAAAGATGGTTGTCCTTCAACTGTGGGACCTTATATAGACAGGTGTGTGCCTTTCCAAATAATGTCCAACCAATTTAATTTACCACAGGTGGACTCCAATCAAGTTGTAGAAACAGCTCAAGGATAATCAATGGAAACAGGATGCACCTGAGCTCAATTTCGAGTCTCATAGCAAAGGGTCTGAATACTTAAGTAAATAATGTATCTGTTTTTTATTATTAATAAATGTACAAACATTTCTAAAAACCTGTTTTCACTTTGTCATTATGGGGTATTGTGTGTAGATTGATGAGGGAAAATTTTTATTTAATACATTTTAGAATAAGGCTGTAACGTAACAAAATGTGGAAAAAGTCAATGGTCTGAATACTTTCCGAATGCACTGTAAATACTATAGTATTCACTGTAGTCTTTTTGCTGACTTTACTGTAGTATTCACTGTAGTGTTTTTGCAGACATCATGGTAGTGTTTTTGCGGACTAATGTCAGCAAAAACACTACAGTACTATAGTTAACTGTATACTGTAGTTAACTATAGTACAATTAACTATAGTATAAATACTGTAGTAAAAGAAAACTGTAGTACATACTATAGTAATTCATGTAGTGTTTTTGAAGATTGTTGTAAACTGTAGTATTTACTGTAGTGTTTTTGTGGACATTACTGTATTATTTACTATATTGTTTTTGTTTTATTATCTTTGACATAGAAGTGGAGTCTTTCTCCTTGAGGAAACCTACTGGAGAAATACTAAAAGAGCAAATGTTCCATAAACTGTAGGTAGGTAGTACTGAGGTCTGAACGAATAGTTCAAGCTTCTGCTCTTTTCTGTAACGTGTAGAGAACACAATATATGGTCTATAGTTGGCATGTACTTTTCTCACTTATTGGTTGCAGAAATTGGGATATGGGGGAGGGGAATGAGCAGGGTATATGCAAATTAAACACTGTAGTATATAGCAAGTATCCTTGCACAAGCCTTGGCATGTGCGAGTCATAATGGCTCATAGGAGCAGGAGCGTGAGGCAGCTTGATGGACAAGTACACCCCCTGGACAGGACACTAGTCTATCGCATGGCCTTACCCCCAATCTATCTCCTTAATGCTGAGTATCAAGCAGAGACGCATCGGGTCCAATTTTTACAGTTTTGGATTTCATTCGGTCAGGGATCAAACTCCCAACCTTCCAATCTCAGGGCGGACACTAACCACAAGGCAACTGAATTGCAGTATATACTAAAGTAAAAAATATATATAACAGTTATCCTGTTGGGCACAATCCCATTCTAAATCTACAAAGCTTCAAACATCCAACTGACTGAACATTGGCCAGAGCCAGAACTTGTTGGACTCTTAGAATATAATGGAGATGACAGGAACAGGAAGACACAATGACATAGCCTCCTGTGACGTGACATTCTGGTACTGTGTCATCTGGAGTGTTCTGTCTTGTGCCAGTCTATACTGATGACGAAGAGAGTGAGAGAGAGAGAGACAGACATTCCATAAAAACTCCAGATATTTTTTTTTTTAGAGGTCTCTACAAGAGGTATTTGTTTACCTTGTTCTTTTAATTAGGCAGCGCTACTTCATCAGTGTAAACAGCGATGCCACATAAATCACTGGCCCACTTGTGCCATTTCATTTAGTTCTGCTTAATTTGCCCTGCTAATTGCATGCATATTCAAAATAAGTTAGTAGATTGCAATGTTTATGGCGTTTATTAGGAGCTGGAGGAGAGCTCAGAAAAACAAAAATTGCTTTTGCAGATGCTCTCATATCACCATCACCAGAAACGAGTAGTTCACGGCTGATTGTGGAAGAAATCGCCAAATGCCACCTCATAGGAAATGCACGTTGTATCCATCGCATCACCATCCACCTCTCTCTATCCCTCTCTCCCAACACTTATCTGTAGTGAAGAGAATCTGTTCCTATTAAATATGAAAGTGGAGGTGAGCAAGAGAGTGATTGAGGGGAGATGACAGTGTGCCCGTTCTGCCTAGCCTCACAGCTGGCCACACAGCGGGGCTCCCAGGGCAGAGAAGAGCTACGGTCAGGCTGGCAGAGCGCCCGCTCTGTGCAGGGGGAGAGAAGGTGGGGGTTAGGGCTGGGGTGGGTGGCCAACGTGTGTGAGGGAAGATAACAACAGGCAGCGTGATGCACGTTCAAAGGCAGCGGAGACATTTGAGGCTCATGAAAGAGGCCTGTCAGGGAGGTTATCAGCATTGGAGCAGCGGAGGGGAGGCCAGACCGGTGGGGATGAAGCACTGTGGAGTGACAGGCCATCACAGAGAGAGAGAGAGAGAGCGAGAGAGACAGAGAGAACCATGTGGCCAGGGCATGGACCAGGCTCACCAACCAGTCTGTTAACTCCTCTTTAAACACACTGCAATAATCACTACTGGAATGAAACTGATTCAATTATTTACTTAAGAATAGAAGAGTTTTGTGCTTCAGATTTCTCTGGGTCATTAAGTCCTTGAAGAGTCATTAAAAACCCATAAAGCGGTGTGTGTTGCTCCTCAGGACCTGCCTCAGGGCTCTGACAGCATCTCCTGTTATCTCGCCTGCAGTAAGTTCACTGGGTTACGCTGGCTAGCAGCCAACTTAATGGCGTTTAGCAGCCAGCAACACAGGGTCTACAGATGAAGTAACACTGGCTCTCTAGCCAGAAACAATGAGGCACTACTCAGATTTCCAATGGCTGCCTGTTCAATGTCTGGATGTATTAGTGTGTGTGGTGTGCATATTGAACATGAACACACACACATACATACATACAAGTGTGTACCTGTACACACACACACACAACCCCTCACCGTACACTATCCCCCACCACACACCAACCTCTTTCACACAGAGGCTCTCTTCATATGGCCAAACTTGAATGGATCTTCCTCACTCCTCAACCCCCCGTCTCATCCATCACAAAGTCAACGCCTGAGGGAGAAGGGGGGACGAGCGGCTAGGATGAGTGATTAACCGAATGGCATGTACACAACCTCCCAAACACCCTAACAAGGGAGGGAATTTACATTCCATTGCATATCTGTCAAGAGATAACCCAACAGTGAATAATAAGCGAGGGCCTGTAAAACCAACGACATGTACTGTGTGTGTGGATGTACTAGACAGGGAGGCAGGCAGCCCCAAGCGGCGGGGACAGCTAAGGAGAGGTGGTGGTGTACATACAGGGGGCATTACAGTTCTGTCCCTTATACAGCTCTAATGAAGACAAATAGTGCTTTATTCAGATGGCATTACAGTGTTCAGCTAGGGAGAGATAAAGGTAGCTGCATTATGGTGTTTAATACCTCTTATTCACCCACTCTCCTCTATTTGCGGGGTGCATATTTCTTCATTACCCGTTAATATTCTGCGTGCTGACACTTTAATTCAACATACCAACGTCTAAATATAAACAGCATCTATGCTGGAAACCGCAGAGGAAATCTGAAGAGTGAACAATATCATTATTCATCTATGCAAATAAGAGTTTAAATGCAAATAATTTAAATTCACCAACAGAATATAAAACACATCATATACACAATATCTGAAGCTAGTGTGGAAAGTTCCTTCCTAACACACCCAATGGTCTGATGGTAACAGACGACAAGTCATTAAGGGGACAACCAGAAGAAAGGGACTGGTCATCGTCCTGACCCTTGGCCTGGGTCGATGACCTGTCCTGAGTGATCTGAGACTTCTGGCTGAGCATGAGGTACTGGCTCATTCAGCCCCCTGTCTCTATCGGCAGTCGCCAGGGTCGCATAATGATGACACACTTCTTATAGTGCTCTGACAATGATGATCCAATCTTCAAACAGCCTGGATATAGAAGATAACGTGTAAGGTCTAGGTCTACCAGAGCTGTCACCTTTAAGACCTAGGTCTACCAGAGCTGTCACCTTTAAGACCTAGGTCTACCAGAGCTGTCACCTTTAAGACCTAGGTCTACCAGAGCTGTCACCTTTAAGACCTAGGTCTACCAGAGCTGTCACCTTTAAGACCTAGGTCTACCAGAGCTGTCACCTTTAAGACCTAGGTCTACCAGAGCTGTCACCTTTAAGACCTAGGTCTACCAGAGCTGTCACCTTTAAGACCTAGGTCTACCAGAGCTGTCACCTTTAAGACCTAGGTCTACCAGAGCTGTCACCTTTAAGACCTATGTCTACCAGAGCTGTCACCTTTAAGACCTAGGTCTACCAGAGCTGTCACCTTTAAGACCTAGGTCTACCAGAGCTGTCACCTTTAAGACCTAGGTCTACCAGAGCTGTCACCTTTAAGACCTAGGTCTACCAGAGCTGTCACCTTTAAGACCTAGGTCTACCAGAGCTGTCACCTTTAAGACCTATGTCTACCAGAGCTGTCACCTTTAAGACCTAGGTCTACCAGAGCTGTCACCTTTAAGACCTAGGTCTACCAGAGCTGTCACCTTTAAGACCTAGGTCTACCAGAGCTGTCACCTTTAAGACCTAGGTCTACCAGAGCTGTCACCTTTAAGACCTAGGTCTACCAGAGCTGTCACCTTTAAGACCTAGGTCTACCAGAGCTGTCACCTTTAAGACCTAGGTCTACCAGAGCTGTCACCTTTAAGACCTATGTCTACCAGAGCTGTCACCTTTAAGACCTAGGTCTACCAGAGCTGTCACCTTTAAGACCTAGGTCTACCAGAGCTGTCACCTTTAAGACCTAGGTCTACCAGAGCTGTCACCTTTAAGACCTAGCTCTACCAGAGCTGTCACCTTTAAGACCTAGGTCTACCAGAGCTGTCACCTTTAAGACCTAGGTCTACCAGAGCTGTCACCTTTAAGACCTAGGTCTACCAGAGCTGTCACCTTTAAGACCTAGCTCTACCAGAGCTGTCACCTTTAAGACCTAGGTCTACCAGAGCTGTCACCTTTAAGACCTAGGTCTACCAGAGCTGTCACCTTTAAGACCTAGGTCTACCAGAGCTGTCACCTTTAAGACCTAGCTCTACCAGAGCTGTCACCTTTAAGACCTAGGTCTACCAGAGCTGTCACCTTTAAGACCTAGGTCTACCAGAGCTGTCACCTTTAAGACCTAGGTCTACCAGAGCTGTCACCTTTAAGACCTAGGTCTACCAGAGCTGTCACCTTTAAGACCTAGGTCTACCAGAGCTGTCACCTTTAAGACCTAGGTCTATAGACAGTGTTAGAGCTGAGGCCCTTTTATATAAAGTTCTTGAACTTTCTCTGAGCTTTTTGATGATCAAGACGTCTGGAACAGAGCCAGTCGCAACCAGTTCTTCACACGCTGAGAGAAAGAGAGAAGGGAGGCGTTCTTCTTTCAGAAAGCTCTGTTTAATGACAGATTGTCAGAGGAGAAGTCTCTCTCTCCACCAAACACTGGGATATCATTATGGGCTGAATGGAACATAAAAAGGTTGAAGACATACAATAAATCAAAGCACTTCTCCAACTCCAGTCTTCCTCTTTGAAGGACAACTTCAGCACTCTTATCTCTGTTCTCCCACAGCAGATGTCACTTTGACATCCCGAGCAAATGAAATTAATCACCATCAAAGGAAATAATATGAGAGGAGTGTTTGTAAATAGCATCCTAAATAAACTCGCCTTAGTGTTGGATAAAAGACAAAATCATGAGAGGAAAGAAATGAATGAAAGAAACCAACATCCGTTTGTCCTAACAGCTGAGAGACAGCACACATTTACTGCAGTATGAAACAGAGAAACATAGACCAAGTAAATACGGACAGAGAGAAACAGACACAGAAAGAGAGCCCAGCCCAGGTGGTGTGTGTCAGTGGTACCTGTGAGGGATTTAGAGGTGTTGTCCTTCCTTGTCTCTGGTTCTGATCCACTGCCACTTACAGAGCCCTTGTAGCTAATGCAGTCAGAACAGAGCAGAGCTGTTCAAAGAATACAAAAAAGGAAAAGAAAAAAGGAGGAAGAGGTAAAGAAAAAAACCCTTTAAAGGATTCTTTAATATTTGGTGTAGTATCGTTTCAAATCGAGGAAAGGTGTTGGTTTTTCCACCGCTCTTTTTGTTTGTTTGTGTTTGTCCTGGAACTGCCCTGTTCAGTTATGGCTGTGTTAGCTATGCTGGAGCTCTCTAAACCCCAGGTGACATTCAGTAAGACTCAGACAGAGACATTGAGACAGACAGACACATGCAAACACACACATACATGCACACATACACTGAATGACAAAAAGTATGTGGACACCTGCTTGTCGAACATCTTATTTCATAATCATGGGCATTAAAATGGAGTTGGTGCCCCCTTGCTATAACAGCCTCCACTCTTCTGGGAAGGCTTTCCACTAGATGTTGGAACATGTTGGAGCTTTACACCACTCCAGCCGACGCTTGGCATTACGCATGGATCTTAGGCCTGTGTGGGGCTGCTCCGCCACGGAAATTCATTTCATGAAGCTCCCGACAAACAGTTCTTCCAGAGGCAGTTTGGAACTCGGTATTGAGTGTTGCAACCGAGAACAGAAAATGTTTCTGTGAGCTTGTATGGCCTACCACTTCGCGCCTGAGCCGTTGTTGCTCCTAGACATTTCCACTTCACAATAACAGCACTTACAGTTGACTGGGGAAGCTCTAACAGGGCAGAAATGTGACGAACTGACTTGTTGGAAAGGTGGCATCCTATGACGGTGCCACGTTGAAAGTCACTGAGCTCTTCAGTAAGGCCATACTACTGCCAATGTTTGTCTATGGAGATTGGATGGCTGTGTGCTCGATTTTATACAGTACACCTGTCAGCAACGGGTGTGGCTGAAATAACCGAATCCACTAATTTGTAGCGGTGTCCACATACTTTTGCATATATAGTGTATACCGTATATGAACGCATGAGAACACGCAAACACAGTCATGCTCCCCTACCCACCATACACCATAGGTCTCTCCCAAGCTGCAGGTTGACGTTTATTGTCATGAATCTTGCCCTGGAGGCAGAACTGAGCGATTTCTGCTAGATGGGACAGCTGCAAAGTCAAAATTGGCTATATCGTAAACATTTATGAAAACTAAAATCCTAATTTAAGTTTAGGGTTAGCAGTGTGGTTAAGGTTAGGGGTAAGGTTAGGGTTATGTTTAAAATCAGATGTTACGACTTTGGTCACTAGCTGGCACAACCACACTCTGCAGAGCTGCCTCCAGGGCAAGATTCATAACAATAAATGCCAAAGACTGAACAGACACCCAGAAAAAGGCCCCACTCACCAGACCTGACACCTGCAAATTAACTTACTGTTATGCTTTACCAGAGGGGGAATGAAAAATAAGATGATAAGATACCGGAAACCATGAAAGAAGCAGTAATCACATTGGTTAGTGCTGGAAAAGGGTACCTGGGCAATTAGTGGGATGGAGAGGGACAGCAGCACAGACACAGAGTGACAGTAATGTAGGAGACGTAGAGCAGGAGGAGAGGAGTGTTACATACGTGCTCTCGTACCTGCGAAGGCCTTGGAGATGCGCTCCTTCTTCCACTCCCAGGGCTGGTCGTACTCCTCCGGGGGCCTCTCGTCATCCTGAGGCAGCCGGCTCTCTCTGGGGCAGCGGGGACGCTCGTCGTCCGAGTCCCCTCCGTTCTCCGCTGGCTCGTAGGGCGTGTCGTACAGGGGCAGCGACCTCAGTGACCCCTCCTTAGGCCCCCGGCCACCGCGGATCTCTGGCAAAGGAGAGGAGGGAGAGGAGGGGTTAGATTAAACAGACTGTCAATGTGGATGTAAAGGTAAAACCATACGAAGGGACTGTATATGTGAATATGTATGTGAACAACAATCCAAGCAACATAGAAAAAAAATAAGACAAGCTATTATCAGCAGTTTCACTTCCAAAATCAGCAGTATCACTTCCAAAATATCATTTTCTCTACATACAGCACTAAGACAGCCATGTTCCAAGGTAGACTAAATGCAGCTATCCTTGGGCAGCGAGATCCAGCTGTCTCTTTACATACCCACCCCCTGAGACCCAGGAGAGGGAGAGGAACCAGACATGGGACACCAACAGGCATGTTAATTATTGCTGTGTGGATCCTAATCAAACTCTATACCTGTCAACAGTGATTAGCATAACCAAGCAGCACACACGTGATCAGGAAAGACAGCTACAGATGCCTGTGTGTGATGGAGACAGGTCTATAGGTATCTGTGAGTATCAGCCGGTGTATGTTGATCACCGTCTGGCTTCATAATGTTAAAGCTCCAGTCTCAGACTATGACCCATAGTGAGTAGCTGTAGCTCCAGGTTTAGAACTATAAAAGAGGTGTAGCAGAGCCTCCTGTGTGCATGTTGGGAGCTGGGTGTGATGAACGCCTGCTCTAGCTGATGATGAGCTGACAGAGTGTAGAGAGAAAATAGAGATGAGCGGAGCCTGGGGCCCTGAGCACCTGTGACTGTGCCTGCCTGGCTGACTGACTGACTGGCTGTCTGCATGCAGAACTGCGTCATCATCATTACAGCTATAACCAGCCTCGCCTGGGGCCCCACACACCACGGAACAGAACAGAACGACAGGAGAATCCCCTTCCCCATCTTCTCACCTATATCTCCCTCCCTCACCCTCTTAGCGCCACTCCATTACTCTCAACATTCTCCATTCCTCTCTGCATCTCTCCCTCTCTCTCTGAGATATTTATGAACGATATAAGGCAGGGTATACATGCAAATTCTATGCAATGCTGTATAGTGTTCACACCTATCCAGTGAGCGAAGATAGCAGCCTATCATGCCCTTGAGAAGTCTCCCTCCTCTCTCTTTTCCCCCCTCTCATCCCATCTCCATGTCTTTCCAGTAGTATGAAGCCGTTAGCAACCAGCTCCCTTCCTCCTGGGCTGTATGAAGCTTTTAATAGCTAACTCCACCATAGAGTAATGCAATGTGAGGAGAATGAAATATTATGCCACACCACTGCATAATTGCTTTGAAGCCCAAGGGAGCTCTTGCGGAAAAATGAGAGAAGCATGGAGCCTAATGGAGCTACCCGGTAGGGGATGGCAGAAATCCTGTTCTAGGTAAACTCTCACCCTCTTTGATCTCACAGTTAAAAGTCTTGAATCAACAGCAATAGGAAGGAAGGAAAGGGAGGAAGGAGAAATGTGGGATGGAGAGGTGGCTGCCGGAGGACTGAGGGAGGATGGGGGGGGGAGTAGTGTTTAGGGGTTTGGTGGGGAGTAAATCTTGCTTGAAGGACCCTTTAATTGGGAGCGTGTTGCCTTGGATAAACTGCCGAAGGGGTATTAAGACTCCCCACCAGGCCTATGAACAAGGCTTATGACTACTCTGTGTGTGGTTGGGAGGGGGCAGATTTGAGGCTGGGAGGGGGGCTGCGGAAACCGGCAAGAGCCTTCTGACACGTTGCCTCAGTGTTATCCCAGCAGGACTGCATCCCTCCCTCCTCCCCTGCCTCTCCACCTCCCTCTCGCCTTCCTTCTTCCCCTCTCGCTCTTCATCCCTCCCTCCCTCCGCGTTGAGGCATGCTTTGTGAGCGGGGTGGGGTAACATCTGTCTGTGTAGATTACCGTGATTAGCTTGATGGTGGAGCGGAGCTACAAGTTGTTACGCAGCTGGAGCATAGCTACCTCTACCCTCTGACATCACTGCCTCCGCTCAGGGTCAGGGGTCACCCACCACACCCCCCTCCCCTTCTCCTCCCCGGATGTGAGAGTTCCTCTCCAGATGGCACCTCCTCCTGACCTCCTTCTGTCGGTCTGAGACCACTCTCACTACTAGGTAGTCCAGAGTTGGCCTTTGACACCCTCCATTCACACAGTAGTAGACTGACTAGACTAGAGGACAGGCTGCTGTGTAGCAGACTCACTAAGGAGAACAGAGGACACATCTACAGTGAGGGAAAAAAGTATTTGATCCCCTGCTGATTTTGTATGTTTGCCCACTGACAAAGAAATGATCAGTCTATAATTTTAATGGTAGGTTTATTTGAACAGTGAGAGACAGAATAACAACAAAAACATCCAGAAAAACGCATGTCAAAAATGTTATGAATTGATTTGCATTTTGAGGGAAATAAGTATTTGACCCCCTCTCAATCAGAAATATTTCTGGCTCCCAGGTGTCTTTTATACAGGTAACGAGCTGAGATTAGGAGCACACTCTTAAAGGGAGTGCTCCTAATCTCAGCTTGTTACCTGTATAAAAGACACCTGTCCACAGAAGCAATCAATCAATCAGATGCCAAACTCTCCACCATGGCCAAGACCAAAGACCTCTCCAAGGATGTCAGGGACAATATTGTAGACCTACACAAGGCTGGAATGGGCTACAAGACCATCGCCAAGCAGCTTGGTGAGAAGGTGACAACAGTTGGTGCGATTATTCGCAAATGGAAGAAACACAAATTAACTGTCAATCTCCCTCGGCCTGGGGCTCCATGCAAGAGCTCACCTCGTGGAGTTGCAATGATCATGAAAACGGTGAGGAATCAGCCCAGAACTACACGGGAGGAACTTGTCAATGATCTCAAGGCAGCTGGGACCATAGTCACCAAGAAAACAATTGGTAACACACTACGCCGTGAAGGACTGAAATCCTGCAGCGCCCGCAAGGTCCCCCTGCTCAAGAAAGCACATATACAGGCCCGTCTGAAGTTTGCCAATGAACATCTGAATGATTCAGAGGAGAACTGGGTGAAAGTGTTGTGGTCAGATGAGACCAAAATCCAGCTCTTTGGCATCAACTCAACTCGCCGTGTTTGGAGGAGGTGGAATGCTGCCTATGACCCCAAGAACACCATCCCCACCGTCAAACATGGAGGTGGAAACATTATGCTTTGGGGGTGTTTTTCTGCTAAGGGGACAGGACACCTTCACCACATCAAAGGGACGATGGACGGGGCCATGTACCGTCAAATCTTCGGTGAGAACCTCCTTCCCTCAGCCAGGGCATTGAAAATGGGTCATTGATGGGTATTCCAGCATGACAATGACCCAAAACACACGGCCAAGGCAACAAAGGAGTGGCTCAAGAAGAAGCACATTAAGGTCCTGGAGTGGCCTAGCCAGTCTCCAGACCTTAATCCCATAGAAAATCTGTGGAGGGAGCTGAAGGTTCGAGTTGCCAAACGTCAGGCACAAAATCCCTCCTAAGATGTGTGCAAACCTGGTGGCCAACTACAAGAAATGTCTGACCTCTGTGATTGCCAACAAGGGTTTTGCAACCAAGTACTAAGTCATGTTTTGCAGAGGGGTCAAATATTTATTTCCCTCATTAAAATGCAAATCAATTTATAACATTTTTGACATGCGTTTTTCTGGATTTTTTTGTTGTTATTCTGTCTCTCACTGTTCAAATAAACCTACCATTAAAATTATAGACTGATCATGCCTTTGTCAGTGGGCAAACGTACAAAATCAGCAGGGGATCAAATACTTTTTTTCCCTCACTGTAAGTCAGGGAGATGAATAACCATGCACTGCTGACTGCACAGACAACTAAACGCTAAAGTCAAAGTCAGTTAATGCCTCAACTCAGGTTCAGAACTAGTGACAGAGATGGAGAGAGAGAGAGAGGAGAGGGAGGGGGTGAGAATGCAGAATCTTCCTTCCTTTCGCTATCGTCTCTGGTTCGTGAAGTAAAGGGATTAATTATATTGGAAAGAGATCAAGATATTGCTTGCCATAAATCCAGCGAGGCTCTTTTTCAACTTACTCAAGGAGGAGCCCTCTGGGCATATTAGCATGGCTGTACATGGGGAGCGGGTGGGAGCGGGGACGCTGCTCTGGATTAAATCAAAACTATTCTCTTAAACCAGCCTGGCAGCCAGGAGACCTGACCCATCACCTCCCTTTCCCTCCACTCGCTCTCCAACCTGACACCGTGAATACATTAGACAGGAGAGGATCTTAGAAGTTAGCTCACCACCACAGCATCTCTCTCTCGATCAAAGATCAGGGCATCATATCATCACATAAAAAAGAAAAGAGCAAACAGATATGGCTCTCTGGCTGACTATTGGCTGACTACTGCCTGGACCGCCCACTCCTATAGCTCCAGAGAGGATTTGCTACTATGAAGTGCTTGGAAGGGCTATAACAGTCTATCTTCCCTGTACTAGTGTGGGATTAAATGTGATTGACTTTACAACCCTGGAAAACAATGGAGCGAAAGTACCCAGGCTTCAAGGATTTGGTCTTTCGGCTCCTCTGAAGATTCATTCATAAAGAAATCTGATACATCGCCTACACTAGGATGTATGGTGTACTACACACTAGTTACATAGCACAGTGTGTGTTCATTGCTTTGATTGTCTGATATTCCAGAGAAAGTCAATACTATTCAGTATGCATGGGGATGAATATTGTTAGGGCAGCAGACAATAGTCTTCACTAACTAAGATTCTGCTGTCCCCCACTGAAGAGGTTAGTCAAGATGGAGTGGTACTAGAGTAATAGAAATATTGTAGCCAAATCAAGTCGCTTTAAAGCATGATGTATGGAGCCAGAAGAAAACTGCTTTCTCTTCCCAACAAGCCGTTTTTTCAGTGAAGTCTTGGCGTTCAGCTGCTTATGAATGCGAAGGAAGGCTATTGAAGACTGGCCACCTGTAACAAAGCATGCAGTCGAGCTTGTTTAGTGACAAAGAGACAGCGAGCAAGAGGTTGATGAACAAAGCTCCCGTGCCAAGCCGTGTATCTAACCGTAGCCAGCGGATTTTCTACAGCGTTTAATTTCAGTTTCTCATATCGACGTGGCCTAGCTGTGAACGCTGAGCAGAGTAGCAGACTATCAAGTGCTGGCAGTGGCACCGAGGGCTTTGAGTTATCTGCGGTCACCCAGAGGTATTGTGTGTCAGGCTGAGAGGCTGAGCGCTGGCTGACAATTGGAGGTGTATGCTCCCTGACCTATGTCGGCACACTTCAGAGATGCGCTTGGCTTAGTCTGCTGTGTGCAGGGCTGTGAGTGCTAAGAGGTCTCACTGCCTTTTGTTCCCCAGACCCCATAGAGAAAAGACACATAATGGAGTCCGTCTGGATAGAATGGAACCTGAGACTGGAATGATATGGAGGGAACATGGGCAGGGTTCAGTTAAAGAGGTAATGCATTATAACGCTTATATGTTACACCAATTTGACTATAATTTCATATATCACTCATGCTGTAGAATTACTGCAAATGATACATTGTCTTTGTCATACCCGTGGTATACGGTCTGATATACCACGGCTGTCAGCCAATCAGCATTCAGGGCTCGAACCACCCAGTTTATAATGTCTACTATCACATTCCAGGGGTGGAGTTGGAGGGGAGGAGGTAATGACAGGAGAAGCAGCTGGACCAGCTCATATCGCCATGAATCGCTCCACAAGACGGTTTTTAATGTGCTCTGCAAAATCAGATATGTCACAAATGAGCACGATTTGAACTTCAATCAACTTCATGCAACAGCCAACTACATAATATTCCATATCATATTGTGTGAATAAGTGTGTGACCTCTGTAGTCAGCCCCTCTCAGTTTTAAAGGATCTCTGTATGTAGCTGGTCACTTTTCTGGGATACAATAGGGACACTCGCTAGACGTGTAATCAGTACAAAAGAAAGAGAGTGCAATTGGAGTGGAAATGTAACAGTCTACAAAAGCAAAAAAGAAAGGGGGTAATTACCATTTATCTTTGTTCGTGTCTCTCAGAGAAGCAGAACTATATTCAATATTTCAATATTTATTTTCTTCTTTGATTCCAAATTGGGAAAAGACTTCTGAAATCGATAAGCTGTGAGTCACTGCTCCATCAATGCCTGTCTGATAAGATGTGTGTGTCTCTGTTGGTCTATCAGTCAATGTGTGTGTGTGTGTCTCTGTTGGTCTATCAGTCAATGTGTGTGTGTGTGTCTCTGTTGGTCTATCAGTCAATGTGTGTGTGTGTGTGTCTCTGTTGGTCTATCAGTCAATGTGTGTGTGTGTGTCTCTGTTGGTCTATCAGTCAATGTGTGTGTGTGTGTCTCTGTTGGTCTATCAGTCAATGTGTGCGTCTGTCCTGCCGCACAGCTACTGCGTCTCCTTTATCTGCCTCCTGCAGAAGGAACAAAAGCAGCCATGCTGTCCATCCTCCCTCTGCTCCTCACTCACACCGTGCCAAGCTTGCGGTAGGTAGCCTACTCACAGGGCCCCTGCCAGCGCCTCAGACATACTTTTGGGAAGGCTGGAGGCAGATTGAACCAAGCGTCCTATTCATTCGCAGCCTGGAGAGGAGTGAGTATTTTGGGTCTTGCTGCTCTTTCGTTGTGGTGTGTGCTTCCTTGTAAACATGCCTTGCTGCAACTGGAAGCCGTGGCCACTCGTGTCTCAGCTGAAATATTATGGAATCTTCACTTGGCAATGACTATTTGGCAATGACTATTTTGGGCAGAGAACTGCATAGCTATAGAGTCATCTGTTTACTCACAGATAGGATATAGGCATTCAGAATGATGACACATTATGCCTATCATGGAACCTATGGCTTAACCACAGCTAGTGCCATACCATGATCCTAATAGGGTGCTGGTGGAGAAAGCTAATCATAACATGGTCATTTGAATGTGGGTTGAATAAAGAATAGCGCAGGCAGTCACAAATAATATCCTCTCTTTTTTTTGCGAGTGTGTGTTTATTTTCAGCTTCCCAGGTGGCCAGAGGGAAGGTAAGAGATGCTGAGGAGGAGATGTCTTCTCCCTGAACGCACTGACATGTATATAGATTCACTACCTCAGAGAGCCACTGGCAGAGATGGGAAAGCTGGCCTGGAGATGTACACAGAGAAGAAAATAACAGAGGAGAAAATGACAGAGGAGAGAGGGGAGAGAGGAGAGAGAGAGAGGGGGGATGGGAGTTGGAGAAAGAGAAAGGGAGAGTGAGAAAGAGAGAGAATAACAGTAAAAACAGTGAAGGATTCACCATGTTCCACCAGTCCATGAGCAGCCGTCACCTAAAGGCTCAACACACCACTGATGAAAACAAATGCGGAATGACTTTTAAAGCAATATCAAGCTATCGTCTCTTCTACTAAGTTTGCCCAAAGACAAACATCTCTCCCAGCGCATGCAATTGAGTGTTTGTTGAGGTAAAAGTTCCTTTCATATCCTAAAGTACAACGCATACTATATCATCCTACAAAGGCATGAAAACAGCAACTCTTAATCCCTAAAGAACCTTTATTTTTTTTCCTCCACAGGAAGAGAAAACATATTGTATTTATTTACTGTTGTTTACCCTCAAACTGTTGATTCACGAAATACATCAGAGGACAAATAAAACCCAGCAGGGTTCACACAGCACTCACTGTCCAATGTAACACACTGCTGTACTCTACTCCACAGCTTTTCATCTAAAATCCTAACATCACAATCCATCCAGCACCACCAGAAACCACTGTCAGGTCAAATCCCCAATACAATACAGATAAGCCAAAATGAAGAGTCCAATTATTATGAAAGGATTGTTAGGCTTATTACCAAGCAACGGCACCAATCAGTAATTAGCTCTGGGGTTAAGCATGGGATGATGTATTGAATGTCAGAAGTAGCGTTTCATGGTGGGGAAGACAACACAACAGAAAAGCACTGATCCACTGATGCTTCCCTGGCCTGTTTAACAGTCTGTCCCTATCCCCCTTTATGCAAATGACCATCCAGTCTCCGGCCACAGCATGGACAGCAGCATTGATTCCTACGCGGGGCACAGCGGCGATTACAGCTCGTTAGGACTGTGGTGAAGGCTCATTAACATGAGATGGATGGGATCCTGGGCTTGGAAAGGTGCCCTGTTTAGTCTACCTACATCAGGGTTCCTCAAATGGCATCCCGCGGGCCGTGGTTTTATTTGGCCCCCCATGTTTTCTGAGCAAAACTTTGTTTTTTTACATTGTTGGACATAAAAGACTGTAAAAACACCAGGAATTCAGCTCCAAGTGATTTTAACTTTGGAAATCTGTTCCCAAGTATTCCCTTGCATAATAGAGAGATACATATGATCGTATACAAATGTAAGCGGTTTGAAATGATTATGTTTTAGTCAAATATTATATCTGTTTGGGATTATTGCGGTCAATTTGCAGTCTACAAATTATTTGTAATTATGTTCCGGCCCCCCGACCATCCGCTCAAGAAAAAAAATTGTCTTCCGGCTACCTGACATACACACCCGCAGCCATACAACCGCCAGATAGACTGTACTGTACATCACAATATGGACAAAACAGTAGCAGGTACTGTGGAACCCTGACTTATGTTTTTCACTGGGTTCATTGCTGTTGATTTGCTTGCCTCCTCCACGTCAAAAGGGATTACATTTTGATGTCAGTGAAAAGCTAAGAAGCACTGAGCTGGGTTTACAGGGATGGAGAAACCAGGACTTATAGAATCAGTGACAGCCAGTCTGAGCTCTGAGGCAGCCTTCCTGCCACCACACTCTGTGGGCTCTACAGTTGCTGGAGCAATTTTGTGAAATTCTCCATTCTGAGTAGCTGCAGGGGCTGCCTGCCAATCTCTCTGTGTCTATTGTTCCTGAGCTGAGATAAGACTGGCTCAGGATTAGAGGAGAGTGCACCCAGAGTTCAGCTCCTGTGAGAAGGAAGGAGGAGGCTGGGCTGGGACCAGGGAGCAGAGTGGAGGAGAGTAGAGGAGTGGAGGAGCAGAGGAGTAGCCCATGGCTGAGAGCAGTGCGAAGGCCAGTTGTGGTTTTGCTTGCTAATCTTTCCCTGTGATCAGCCAGTGGAGGACACGAGGCCGGATGATGACACGTGGACGTTGCTGTGATGAATAGCCACTCGACCCCCCCCCCGGGGGTCAACAGCCCATTAGTGGTGACGGCCGGGTCTCCAGCAACAGTCAGCCAGTCGTCCCCCCCCCCCCCACAAAATAGAGAAAGAGCGTGGTTGGGAGGATGAGGGAGAGGTCTCTTCTAGCCCCAATCTCTAAACACTTCCTTTGACAACCATCTGCATCGTTCAGAGCCAAATTAACCCAAACCCCAGCTGGACTCTAAATGGGAGTCTCTCTCTCTTTGTCTCTGGCTGTGGCCAGGAAATGGCTATTCTTTAGCAATTGGCAAATGAAATATCTTTCTCCTTATTGTGCGTTAATCCGATAATCTCTGCCTCCAGCACAACAAAGCAGGCAGCAGCGGAGAAATCTGTGGGATATTAAGCTTCATCACCTCGGTACTGTGGTGAGCAGACAGACTGAGAGACAGACAGACCAACAGAGAGATAGAGAGACAGTGTTGTCCTCCTCAGGCTGCCTGTCTCTCATTAGTCTAGAAGCATGTGGAAACGCTGCCACTCTTTACACTCTCACAATCACACACCCGCTGCTAGTACCCGTGGCAACAGGAGGAACAGAACCACGCCACCACCTTTCTTGCTGACCTCCAGTCAGCTCTAATAATATGTACCTCAGTTATAATGGCCCATACACACCACATGAGGAACTGAAAATAGACCACTACCACAGACATTCCGGAATTCATGCCATTTCTGAATGATATTTCTCATGCTAGCGCACTCATTGTCCACAATAACATTGGGACCGAATTGTAACAAGTCAGAAAAGTAACATCAGTGTCTTGCTCATTAGGTCACACCATAGCGATACGTTTTAATGTTCGTAACAGAAAACGAAAGAGAGCATTTCTGTCTGTTTCAGAGCTTTTTCTTGCATTTTACCTACTGAACACAGGCCACTTCAACATTTGGGTCCATAATGAATCATCAGTGAACCAGAAAACAGGAGCAGTTGAACCCTGGGAGGCAGATATGAATCCTGGTCAACACAATGCATGGTATTGATCTCTCCCATTTATTGGAAAAGGCTCTTAGTACACAACCAGTCAACAGTGAGACCTGTTTACCAATACTTCCCCTGTAGATAGATAGAGGACATGGACGCCCTCAGGGGAACATGCATTAACAGAGCTCTCTGACAACGCAAATAGTTACACAGCCAGCCATTCAGTCAATGACCTCACTCTCCCAGCCCTGTGTAGGCTGAGTCGACCTTCAGCATGTCATTTAAATACAGTGGAGGTGGATTACCACGGTAAGCTTCTTGCTGTGTTTACATCATGATGTGATCTCCTTTGCCCTTCCCTATGGCGGTATCAAACAAAACATGACCGCCAACCGATGAAACAGTAGGATACAACTTTAACAGTCTTTCTGGAAGCAGAGAAAGTGAAGCATTCTCTGTGTGTTCAGCAAGTCCTGTTAGACTCACAGATAACCCCTGCTACACTTCATAGGGTTCTGTATCTGTCTGTTCTAGATTATAGCTCTGGCACCTCTTCATCAAACAGTGGACCATATCACCTTCATCTCTATAAATGATACATAACATGCTGCCAGTCAAATGGCTCTCCTTCCATGTTGTTATATCTCCCGAGTGGCGCAGTGGTCTAAGGCACTGTATTGCAGTGCTAGCTGTGCCACTAGAGATCCTGGTTCGAATCCAGGCTCTGTCGTAGCCGGCCGTGACCGGGAGACCCATGGGGCGGCGCACAATTGGCCCAGCGTCGTCCAGGATAGGGGAGGGAATGGCCGGCAGGGATGTAGCTCAGTTGGTTGAGCATGGCGTTTGCAACGCCAGGGTTGTGGGTTCATTTCCCACGGGGGGCCAGTAAAAAAAAAAAATATATATATATATATATATATATAAAAAATATATATAATGATGTATGCACTCACTAACTGTAAGTCGCTCTGGATAAGAGCGTCTGCTAAATGACTAAAATGTAAAATGTAATGTAAATGTTATTTTGGCGGCCGACCTAGACAGTTTTTTCACTGGACCCAGTGGTGGTGTTGGTGTTGTCCCCTTCTGCTCCCATGAGATCAGGCCTGGTCTGGGGAGGGCCTGGGGAGAGGCTAGCGGAGGTTGGGGAGCCAGAGCCAAGCTCCTCATCTCAGCCCTGCCTGATTGCACTTGACAGAGGAGAAAGTCTCAACCAGGACTACAGTACACAGGTGATTCACTGGTCTGGTCCATCTGTACCACCAAGCACTCATATTATCAGAGAAGGCGGTAGATAAGCGTGGTCCCAGCATAACACGAATGATGCCACACAAGTAAGAGAAAGGCATTGTAATCACAGAGGATAAGAAACTACAAGAAAATCACTGACTGATGTTGATAATAATCAGAGAGCTTTAGGGCTTTTAGATTGCGTGGGGAAAATACATTCATCAGTTACTGCTGTAACTCCCTCCTGAGGAGCAAATCAAACAAAAACAATTAAAAGGAGGAATGGGTTTTTCTTTTGAAAAGTAGTGAAAGCAATTCAGGACTTCCGACAGTCACTCATGAATGAATAACATTTTGTTATTGTTCTCCTTGGTGAGAGACCATAACACAGTGACTTAGTTTGTTTTTTAAATCAGCTTGGGAATGGAGATTGAGAAGACAATTGAGTAGACAACATCATGTCAGTCAAGTTCATAAAGGATGCCTACCCCCAGATGAACCTCCTTCCTCCTCCCACTTACATATTCACTCTATTTTCATATTGATGGGATGAGAACATAAAAGAGAGCTCATTTCCCTTAATGAGAAAAACACAAAGCAAAAGTCAGGAAAAGTAAACAACAAAATGCTAATGGCCCCTGAGGGTTCTCTATGCACAGAATGTGCTCTTCTTGTAAACAAAAGTCATCAACCAACAAATACCAGGCAAGTCCTATGTAAATATGAACATTTAACTTTACTTTTACCAAATGAAATAGTATAGGCTAGACCTAACCCTTCACTATACTGTTTTAGTTGGTGTGACATAATGCATGTTTGTATAGTTCAATATACATTATAAGTGCAGGAGCAGTCCAGAGGTAGTCGATTGATGGGCTTGAGTACTGTACAGTCCAAATGACAGGGATTCTAGCTAAAGATTTGTCTTATTCCTCTGTGACCTGGGTCAAATCACTTATTGTCATCGCTGTCATGCCAATCAGAGCCCCAAATGGAAAAGTCGTTTTCATTAGCATATTTAATTCAGCAGCCCAGAAATTCATAGCTCTGCTAGGAAATGGGTTCTCACTCTTCGTTTCCTATATTAAGATAGAGCAGGAATCTCATCTAACACCACAGAACTATAGTTAGACATTCACACCCACATTTCCTATGAATTACATTAATACAGGCGGTATAAAGCAGAGCAGACTTTACATTCACAAAGGCACTGTTAATCATGGAGGTGTGCCTTAGCATATTTTTTTATCCATTTAGTAATAGGATATGTCAAAAATTATAACTTTATCATTATTCTAGTATCATATAAATCCTACTAAGGCTGTAATAATGAGCTAACAGAGTGTAGAAGCTATAGTATTGCAACAGTCTGCCTGCCATGCCATGCTAAACCCCATGCTTGTGTTTTACGATGCCTCTGCGCCTAGCTGGCTGGGCACCAGGGCTGTGGCTGCAGCCTGCCACGTGGGCCTTGTCCTCCATACTACAGCAGGAGGCTGGAGCTCTGCATGGAGGAGGGCTCTGCCATTCATCAGTCAGCACACCATTGACTTTTATAGCCCAGCTCCCAAAAAAACACCTCTAATGAAAGTTTGGGCCATTTGGGTCGGGTCGACTCTGTTCCGCTCTGCTGGCATGTTGTTTTGGAAAGGCAATGTCACTCGCCACACTCATTAACATCAGCCACATCCATTACCATCAGGCTTCTGAGTCACGTGGTGTTGAAACATCTGTCCCCTTAGAGGACCAATGAATCACATTACAATAAAACAGAAACCCTATCAATAAACATGGATGATGCTGAGTGAATAACCTCTGTCTCATCCATTCCTGCCAATGTGGAAAAACACTGAGGGAGATGGGAAGAATGGGACACAATCCATGTGGAGATGTAACTTCAATGATATCATGGAGGTTGTTAATGATGCCATTCATGGGTAGAATCCGGTAGCGCCATAGGTCAGGACCTTATTTTTATTTAATATTTTTATGCTATTATTAATATCATTATTATAATTGTTTTAGGGGTAGATCAGATTTAATATTGCAGATATATATATATACATACATACATACATACATACATACATACACATACACACATATAAATACATATTCCTATTATTTTTTAAATATATTTTCCTTTATTACTTTCCAACCCCACCACCCCTCCCCTAATTGGAGTAAACTAGTGAAAAACAATGCTTAGGTCAGGACCTGTTAGTGAATAGTATTTACATTTACATTTTAGTCATTTAGCAGACGCTCTTAATCTCATTGGAAGTCATCCTACTTCTGTATGCAGTCAGTAACACACACATCCCTAACCGGTCTCAGCCACTGCAGCTGTCACTGGGGTAAATATATGCATCCATTAGAAAACGTACTCTCTGAAGAATGCTGACCTGACAAACTGAATCAGAATCAATGGTCTGATTGCAGTGTAAACCTGTCATTGAGACTGAACATGTAGAGCAGTCAGGAGGGAGAGCAGTAGATGGAGCTGATCAGGAATGGACTGGAACTGCAGTCAACAATGACAGAGACTTATCAAAAGACTTTGAGAAAAGAGATGGTAAACTGAAGGGAGTTACAGTGAGGGAAAAAAGTATTTGATCCCCTCCTGATTTTGTACGTTTGCCCACTGACAAATAAATTATCAGTCTATAATTTTAATGGTAGGTTTATTTGAACAGTAAGAGACAGAATACCAACCAACACTCTTAAAGGGAGTGCTCCTAATCTCAGTTTGTTACCTGTATAAAAGACACCTGTCCACAGAAGCAATCAATCATATTCCAAACTCTCCACCATGGCCAAGACCAAAGAGCTCTCCAAGGATGTCAGGAACAAGATTGTAGACATTTACATTTTAGTCATTTAGCAGACGCTCTTATCCAGAGCGACTTACAGTTAGTGCATACATTATTATTTTTTTCATACCCCCTGTAGGAATCGAACCCACAACCCTGGCATTGCAAACACCATGCTCTATCAACTGAGCTACATCCCTGCCGGCCATTCCCTCCCCTACCCTGGACGACGCTGGGCCAATTGCACACCGCCCCATGGGCCTGGATTCGAACCAGGATCTCTAGTGGCACAGCTAGCACTGCGATGAAGTGCCTTAGACCACTGCGCCACTCGGTAGACCTACACAAGACTGGAATGGGCTACAAGACCATCGCCAAGCAGCTTGGTGAGAAGGTGACAACAGTTGGTGTGGTTATTCGCAAATAGAAGAAACACAAAAGAACTGTCAATCTCCCTCTGCCTGGGGCTCCATGCAAGATCTCACCTCGTGGAGTTGCAATGATCATGAGAACAGTGAGGAATCAGCCCAGAACTACACGGGAGGATCTTGTCAATGATCTCAAGGCAGCTGGGACCATAGTCACCAAGAAAACAATTGGTAACACACTATGCCGTGAAGGACTGAAATCCTGCAGCACCTGCAAGGTCCCCCTGCTCAAGAAAGCACATATACAGGCCCGTCTGAAGTTTGCCAATGAACATCTGAATGATTCAGAGGAGAACTGGGTGAAAGTGTTGTGGTCAGATGAGACCAAAATCCAGCTCTTTGGCATCAACTCAACTCGCCGTGTTTGGAGGAGGAGGAATGCTGCCTATGACCCCAAGAACACCATCCCCACTGTCAAACATAGAGGTGGAAACATTATGCTTTGGGGGTGTTTTTCTGCTAAGGGGACAGGACAACTTCACCGCATCAAAGGGATGATGGACGGGGCCATGTACCGTCAAATCTTGGGTGAGAACCTCCTTCCCTCAGCCAGGGCATTGAAAATGGGTCATGGATGGGTATTCCAGCATGACAATGACCCAAAACACACGGCCAAGGCAACAAAGGAGTGGCTCAAGAAGAAGCACATTAAGGTCCTGAAGTGGCCTAGCCAGTCTCCAGACCTTAATCCCATAGAAAATCTGTGGAGGGAGCTGAAGGTTCGAGTTGCCAAACGTCAGCCTCAAAACATTAATGACTTGGAGAAGATCTGCAAAGAGGAGTGGGACAAAATCCCTCCTGAGATGTGTGCAAACCTGGTGGCCAACTATAAGAAACATCTGACCTCTGTGATTGCCAACAAGGGTTTTGCAACCAAGTACTAAGTAATGTTTTGCAGAGGGGTCAAATACTTATTTCCCTCATTAAAATGCAAATCAATTTACAACATTTTTGACATGCGTTTTTCTGGATTTTTTTTGTTGTTATTCTGTCTCTCACTGTTCAAATAAACCTACCATTAAAATTATAGACTGATCATGTCTTTGTCAGTGGGCAAACGTACAAAATCAGCGGGGATCAAATACTTTTTTCCCTCACTGTATGTACCCAATCAGATCTCTCTCTCTCTCCCACCGTATACACTGTTTGTAGCAGCAGTACAATCATCCTCCATGTAGTTTAGCCCACTCCATCACTTCAACAGGAATGTCTCTATCTGTGCCAAACTGCCTTTCACAAAACGTAAATACAAGCAGAACAAAAAGAAAGAAAGGATGAATAGAGTTTTGGTTGAGAGAGTACGGTGGTTGTATTTTGGACTTATGCTTGCATGTTGTGTAAGTTGAGTAAGGGAATGCAAATGTTGATTGAAGCCGTCTGCTGCCTACGTCATGATACGAACAGAATACCACATGACATGATACTACACACACCCTATCATATTATTTCATAATAAACAAACCTAAATACACACACACACACACACACACACACACACACACACACACACTTCACCTCAGATGATAAACCCTTCCATTAGAGAGTTCTAAAATACCATGTCATTGCCCTGGTGTCCTGACCTCAGAGAGGCAGGCTGTATCTGCTACTCGCCTGGTATTCAGTGAATGAGAGGAGTGGCAGATGGAGGGGGTGTTTTGGATTCCTCACCACTAGGTCTGTACTGTGGGCATCTATTCTCAGCTGGCCAAGGTCCCGGTGAAACGCCCCCACTACAACCACAGCTGGAAAGGCAAACACACTTGCAATCACACAATCTTGGTGCACACACACACACCCTCCCCATTTCTCCACCCACAGTGTGCCAGGGGTGGGCTGACAAGACCCATCCCGCTCAGAGCTGCTTACTAACACATTCTTCTACCTGCTATCTCCCTCCTTCCTTCATTCCCTCATTCATACTCCCTCGTTCATCTATTTTCTTCGGGGGATGCAATGAATTCCATACTGGTGAGGTGGCAAATTATTTTATATTCCTAATCAGAGCAGAGTGGTATGTACAGTTGTGCTTCTAACTATAGACCAATGTAATCCTAACTATGTTCTCTCATTCCATTAATGTATAAACCACATTTCACTGTGAGAACGCCTCAAGTAGCAGAGAGGATTTTTTTAAAAATAGAAATATAAAAAGTAGCAGAATGCAGTACTAAGGAAGCTCTGTGTGCCTGGTAGCATGTGCTTTTGATTCATGGCGAGTAATGGAGGCAAGCAACACTGAAGCATGCATGAGAGCACCAGCTGTTCCAGACGACTGTGTGATCACACTCTCCGTAGCCGATGTGAGCAAGACCTTTAAACAGGTCAACATTTCCAAGGCCGCAGGGCCAGACAATTACCAGGGCGTGTACTCAGAGAATGCGAGGACCAACTGGCAAGTTGTCTTCACTGACATTTTCAACCTCTCCCTGACCGACTCTGTAATACAGTGAGGGAAAAAAGTATTTGATCCCCTGCTGATTTTGTACGTTTGCCCACTGACAAAGAAATGATCCGTCTATAATTTTAATGGTAGGTTTATTTGAACAGTGAGAGACAGAATAACAACAAAAAAATCCAGAAAAACATGTCAAAAATGTTATAAATTGATTTGCATTTTAATGAGGGAAATAAGTATTTGACCCCCTCTCAATCAGAAAGATTTCTGGCTCCCAGGTGTCTTTTATACAGGCAACGAGCTGAGATTAGGAGCACACTCTTAAAGGGAGTGCTCCTAATCTCAGCTTGTTACCTGTATAAAACACACCTGTCCACAGAATCAATCAATCAATCAGATTCCAAATTCTCCACCATGGCCAAGACCAAAGAGCTCTCCAAGGATGTCAGGGACAAGATTGTAGACCTACACAAGGCTGGAATGGGCTACAAGACCATCGCCAAGCAGCTTGGTGCGATTATTTGCAAATGGAAGAAACACAAATTAACTGTCAATCTCCCTCGGCCTGGGGCTCCATGCAAGATCTCACCTCGTTGAGTTGCAATGATCATGAGAACGGTGAGGAATCATCCCAGAACTACACAGGAGGATCTTGTCAATGATCTCAAGGCAGCTGGGACCATAGTCACCAAGAAAACAATTGGTAACACACTACGCCGTGAAGGACTGAAATCCTGCAGCGCCCGCAAGGTCCCCCTGCTCAAGAAAGTACATATACAGGCCCGTCTGAAGTTTGCCAATGAACATCTGAATGATTCAGAGGAAAACTGGGTGAAAGTGTTGTGGTCAGATGAGACCAAAATCGAGCTCTTTGGCATCAACTCAACTCGCCGTGTTTGGAAGAGAAGGAATGCTGCCTATGACCCCAAGAACACCATCCCCAACGTCAAACATGGAGGAGGAACATTATGCTTTGGGGGTGTTTTTCTGCTAAAGGGACAGGACATTGAAAATGGGTCGTGGATGGGTATTCCAGCATGACAATGACCCAAACCACACGGCCAAGGCAACAAAGGAGTGACTCAAGAAGAAGCACATTAAGGTCCTGGAGTGGCCTAGCCAGTCTCCAGACCTTAATCCCATAGAAAATCTGTGGAGGGAGCTGAAGGTTCGAGTTGCCAAACGTCAGGCTCGAAACCTTAATGACTTGGAGAAGATCTGCAAAGAGGAGTGGGACAAAATCCCTCCTGAGATGTGTGCAAACCTGGTGGCCAACTACAAGAAACGTCTGACCTCAGTGATTGCCAACAAGGGTTTTGCCACCAAGTACTAAGTCATGTTTTGCAGAGGGGTCAAATACTTATTTCCCTCATTAAAATGCAAATCAATTTATAACATTTTTGACATGCGTTTTTCTGGATTTATTTTATTTTATTCTGTCTCTCACTGTTCAAATAAACCTACCATTAAAATTATAGACTGATCATGTCAATGTCAGTGGGCAAAGGTACAAAATCAGCAAGGGATCAAATACTTTTTTCCCCTCACTGTACCTGCATGTTTCAAGCAGACCACCATAGTCCCTGTGCCCAAGAATGCGAAGGTAACCTATCTAAATGACTACCGCCGGTAGCCATGAAGTGCTTTGAAAGGCTGGTCATGGCTCACATCAACACCATCATCCCAGAAACCCTAGACACTCCAATTCGCATTCCGCCTCAACAGATCCACATATGACGCAATCTCCGTTCGCACTCCACAAAAGGAACACCTATGTGAGAATGCTGTTCATTGACTATAGCTCAGCGTTCAACACCATATTGCCCACAAAGCTCATCACTAAGCTAAGGATCCTGGGACTAAACACCTCCCTCTGTAACTAGATCCTGGACTTCCTGACGGGCAGCCCCCAGGTGGTAAGGGTAGGCAACAACACATCTGCCACGGTGATCCTCAACACCGGGGCCCCTCAGGGGTGCGTGCTTAGTCCCCTCCTGTACTCCCTGTTCACCCACAACTGCGTGGCCAAGCACGACTCCAACACCATCTTTAAGTTTGCTGACGACACAACAGTGGTAGGCTTGATCACAGACAACGATGAGACAGCCTATAGAGAGGAGGTCAGAGACCTGGCAGTGTGGTGCCAGGACAACAACCTCTCCCTCAATGTGAGTATGAGAAAGGAGATGATCGTGGACTACAGGAAAAGGAGCACGGAACAGGCCCCCATTAACATCGACATGGCTGTAGTGGAGCACGTCGAGAGTTTCAAGTTCCTTGGTGTCCACATCACCAACAAACTATCATGGTCCAAAACACCAAGACAGTCGTGAAGAGGGCACAACAACACCTTTTCCCCCTCAGGAGACTGAAAAGATTTGGCATGGGTCCCCAGATCCTCAAAAAGTTATACAGTTGCACCATCGAGAGCATCCTGACTGGTTGCATCACCTCCTGGTATGGCAACTGCTCGGCATCCAACCGTAACGCGCTACAGAGGGTAGTGCGTACGGCCCAATACATCACTAGGGCCAAGCTTCCTGCCATCCAGGACTTATATACTAGGCGGTGTCAGAGGAAGGCCCAAAAAATGGTTAAAGACTCCAGTCACCCAAGTCATAGACTGTTCTCTCTGCTACCGCACGGCAACCGGTACTTTACTTTACTGACTTTATTGTCGCCGTGGGGAAATGTTGTTGCAGTGTCATGTACACGTTTAAAGTGCCGTTTTAAATACAAAACAAATTGACAATACAACTTCCATAACAGTTACATACCAATAAAAAGAGACTAGCCTGCTGGCCTTCCTGGGTCGATAGGACATTAGCCCGAGCTATTTAGGAGGGATATTACACCTGGCACAAATGATTGTCTAGTTCTGTTTTTCCTACAGAGGGGTGCCCTATACCTGCACCCAGAGGGGAGTAGTTCAAAGTCCGGGTACAGGGGGTGGCTTGGGTCTAAAATGATTTTGTGAGTCTTGCGGAGGGCCCTGACCTTAAAGATCTCATTCAAGTCTGTCTGTTTGACTCCAAGTACCTTGCTTGCTGTGGTGATAATCCTTCTCAGCATTTTCCTCTGGCTGACAGTGGCATTGCCAAACCAACAAACAATACAAAACGTTAAAATACCCTTAATGAAAGATTTGTAAAACAGAGTCAGTATAGTACAATCAACATTAAAAGATCCCAGCTTTTTGAGAAAGTACAGTCGGTTGACTCTTTCTGTACATTTACTCCACTGAAGCTTATTGTCCAAGAGGACACCCAGATATTTGTATTCCTCTACAATCTCTATGTTCTGACCTCTGATAGATGTTGCAGAGGTAGGTGTTGTCCGCTTCCTGAAGTCTATGCACATGTCTTTGGTCTTGTTGGTATTGAGGACCAAGTATGATTCGTCACACCACTCTACAAAGTAATCTAGGACCGGGCCATGGTGTTCCTCATCATCATGCAGTGTCATCAGCGAACTTAACGAGGTGTCTGTCAGGATGGGAACTAGTACAACTATTAGTGTACAAGATGTACAGGAGTGGGGACAAAACACATCCCTGAGGAGAGCCTGTGTTGGTGGTGCGTATGTCCGACACGTGGGGACCTACTTTGACCCACTGTGACCTCTGGCTCAGGAAGTCCAACAGCCACAAAACCAGCCCCCCATCTAAGGAGAAGTCCCTAATCAGTCTCTGTGCCAGAATGTAAGGCTGGATTGTGTTGAAGGCAGAAGAAAAGTTAACAAACAGAACCCTGACATGGGACTTGGCGCCCTCTAGATGTCTATAGACCATGTTGAGGAGAGGAAGAATGGCATCAACTCTTCTGCTGGGCTGATAGGCAAACTGAAACAGGTCGAGGAGCTTCTGGGTGGCACTGAGAATATGACTTTTCACAATTTTCTCAAAGCATTTCATTACTAAGGATGTCAAGGCAACAGGGCGGTAGTCATTCAGCACAGAGGGATTAGATGCTTTAGGAATGGGTAAAATTATTGCGTTTTTCCACAATACTGGCACATGTTGCTGGTTGAGCGAGGATTGGAAAATGTCTAAAAACACCAGCCAATTGTTCAGCACAGTGCTTTAACACTTATTTTGTCTGGGCCTGGGCTTTTGTGTGCAATACATCCCTTGAACAACTTCAAAACATCAGCCTGTTTAACAACAACCCTCTCAAACATATGTAATGATGCTTCCATGTACCGGAGCGCCAAGTCTAGGTCCAAAAGTCTCCTTAACAGCTTCTACCCCCAAGCTATAAGACTGTTGGAACAATTAATAAAATGGCCACCTGGACTATTTACATTGACCCCCCCCCCCCTTTGTTTTTAACACTGCTGCTACTCGCTGTTTATTATCTATGCATAGTCACTTTACCCCTACCTACATGTACAAATTACCTCGACTAACCTGTACCCCCGCACATTGACTCGGTACCGGTACCCTCTGTATATAGCCTCGTTATTATTGTTATGTAATTTCATTGTGTTACTTTTTATTTTTTTACTTTAGTTTAGTAAATATTTTCTTAACTCTATTTATTGAACTGCATTGTTGGTTAAGGGCTTGTAAGTAAGCATTTCATGGTAAGGTCTGTTGTATTCGGCACGTGACAAATACAATTTAAAATTTGATTTGAGTATGTATGACAGTGAATGTGCTTACTAGAGTGCAGTTTTCACATGAAGGTGTAGGTGTGTGTGGTGTGTGTGTCTGTAGAGTGGGCTGGGCCTCCAGTCCTGTGGGTGTGTAGATGAAAGACTCCACTGACTTCTTGCACTTCCTGCTGAGACACAGGAAGCTCCCAGATTCCTGTCAGGAAGGGGAGGGGCCAAACTCAGGAATCCCAACTCAGATTCTCTCTCTGTATTCCAACAAAACCCCTGTCACCTCCTTGTTGCTCAAAGGGGCCAAAGAAAATGGTTTCTTGCACCTCTGAGTACACAGAGTTACTTTTTGTGAAACAGGTCAAACCTTTTACACAGTGTACCATGGACGTTAAATCTCACAGAGGCAGTGCAGAGTGCCCTTGCCTTTTGATTATCATACTCTCTGTGTAATGACATTTTCCTCGTGTTGTCTGAATTCCTGTGGACACACAGCAAAGGATGTGGCACCAGCAAACACAGTCGTAGCTGCTGAATGATGGCTGACCTTTCTCCAGGCAATATGTGAGACATGAAGCCTCAGGATAGATGAAAGGGAAGGACTAGAGTGGCAAATATCACTGGAAATATTGATGATTAGACCAGCCAGGGCTCGTACTGAACAATAGCATGGATCAAAAGATGTGTGGTGCAGGTCTGGGTCTGTTGTCCTCTCTACATAAAGCATTTCTTGTTCCTTTAAAATAGCCTGGTCTAAATGGCTGTCTCGTTGGATTCCCACTGCACATTAATAACCTTCATTAGCTATTCAGGGTCCATTTGAACAGAATGAAGACTGAAAATCTGATACACTCACATGGACCATGTAATGCAAACAGTGCAATTCAATTAAGGCAATGGCATTTGATCACTCTGAATAAAGAGGGTGGCTCGGTCTAAAAGGCACATTTATCACCATCAAGGACTGTCCTGTGACAACGGGGGAATTAGGTCTCCTGACTGTTTCCAAGAAGTGACGCATCACAGCTTCCTAGAAATATGAGACATGAAGCTGATTAGAAGCAGTACGTGCCTTTCCTAGAGAAGTAGTTACACATCATAAGATAACGGAGATTACTTCTACTTTTTACTGTTTCCTCATTGAGGGGGACCAAGAGGGTTAGCAAAGCCCTTCACACCATCGTAGATCCTGTAGTCTCATGACTGAGAGAAGGAGGAGTCTATCTACATTTCCTTTTCAAGCCAGACCTAAGACTAGTTTCAGATTCATCACAACCGTTTTGTCATTGTACAAAGACAAAAAAGGAACAATCATATTTTGTCTCCACTCCAGATTCAATTTGTACTGATGGAGACAGTGCCAGTAGAAAGAAGGTCGGGAGAAAGATAGTGAGAGAGAGAGAGAAGATTGAGAGAGTTAGAGAAAGAGTCACAGAGAGAAAGGGAGGGAGAGAGAGGGAGGGAGAAGGAGAGAGAGCAGCCCTCCATATTGAGCAGTCATCTGCCAATTGACCCACTGGCTCCCATTCTGGACTGTGACTGTGGCCCTCAGCTGCTCTCAACAGTACACAGGCACACAAGGGGATCTTGGGTAATTTGGTTGCTTGTTTGGATAATCCACCATCTGCCATACTGTGGGCTCTCAAACTACACACCAAACCAAACCAAACCATATGAGGACAGATTACAATGAAGCCGGTTCAAAACAAACAGAAATAACAGAAGAACATTCATCTGTAGGAAAACAATTATATGAACACAGTGGGTTTAGAGACTTAGCTACAAGACACAATGATAACTAGCTCTCATACTGTCCTCTGTAGCTCAGTTGGTAGAGCACAGCGCTTGTAACGGCAGGGTAGTGGGTTCGATCCCCGGGACCACCCATACACAAAAAAAAAAAATTTATGCACGCATGACTGTAAGTCGCTTAGGATAAAAGCATCTGCTAAATGGCATATTATTATTACTGTAATAGCTGTATAGTTTAATACAGTCATAAGTGAGCTCCTGTTATGAGAGACTGGGCTGTCTGCTTAATAAGCTTATTTCACCATGTCATTATATCAGTATAGGACATGTGTATCAGTGTGATCCAACAGCTCGCTCTCTGTATGTTGAGGCCAATAACACTCCTCCGTCTCTTTTACAAGCAGCATGTCACATAGTTAAAGATGGGAAGTCTATATGAAGATCTCTCTCTCTCTCAAGAACTCTTTACAGCCTGCCGTCACTCAGTCAGTCAGCCGCTGCTAATTTCACACCCTGCAAAAGTGCCAATTAAAGGTGTATAACATTATTGCTAAATATAGAAGGTGCACTCACTGGAGCTGCTCTTCTTCCATCTGATAAAAATGACAATTATGCTTGTGGGTTTCCTGTGACAGGAAGACATGGCTGCCTGCCAGGATGGAATCACCAGTGGAGGGAGTGATACCCTGGTATTGTTAGCTCCTTTCACTCATGTCACTATCCTTCACTATCCTATCCCCAATTAACATGAACATGTCCTCTCCCACAGGGTTTCTGGAGCAGTATGGAACATGCATGCAGGCAGACACACACAGGTCCAATGCAACCTTACTAAAAGGATATTTGGAAACCCGCTGCAGAATTGCAGGAAGTCAAACATTGCTGGTGAGTTTAAAATGTGTCACTGTAGTGTGACTGTTAAGTGAAGTAGTACGCTGCAGTATCAATTCTGAAACGTAGAGAGCTTTGATCCCATCATTTCCACTGGGCCTAGTTATAGAGATCCTGTTTGCCCACCCATCTATCCATTACTGACTGTAGACAATTAACACAGCCTGTCTCTTTAAATCCATCCCCTTTTATCATCAAACACTACCTTCATCCTTTGATAATGTATAACAGCTTCAAACTTCTACTGATGATCAGGAGAAAAACCAGATGAATTAGTCAGAGCAGTTTAATGGAACTAAGTATGTATAATGAGTAGAAAGTAGGTATATGGTGGCTCAATAAAAGGGTAGCTAGGCCTCCCGAGTGGCGCAGTGGTCTAAGGCACTGCATTGCGGTGCTTGAGGCGTCACTACAGATCCGGGTTCGATCCTGGGCTGTGTTGCAGCCGACTGCGACCGAGAGACCCATGAGGCGATGCACAATTGTCCGGGTTAGGGGAGGGTTTGGCCGGCCAGGATGTCCTTGTCCCATCGCTCTCTAGCAACTCCTGTGGCGTGCTGGGCACATGCACGTTTCCTCCAACACATTGGTGCGGCTGGCTTCCGAGTTAAGCGTGTAGTGTGTCAAGAAGCAGTGTGGCTTGGCAGGGTCGTGTTTCCGAGGACGCATGGCTCTCGACCTTCGCCTCTCCCGAGTCCGTACGGGAGTTGCAGCGATGGTACAAGACTGTAACTACCAATTGGATAATAGTAAAAAGTACTTTAAAAAATAAAAATAAAATAAAGGGTAGCTAAGCAACCTTGCCAAACCCAGTCATTTTTCTCGTCAACTCAGCGATCTCACCACAGAATTACATTGTGGATTATCATACCATGGGAAAATCCATCTCAAACTTCCACTCTGCAATTCAGCGGTCATATATCATGAATCATACGTTTGATTTGTTGCTTGTTTATGCCCGGAGTCAGTGATACCAGTCACATGGGAAGCTTCACCTTTTGAATGATTGGATTTTTAAGTGACCTTTAAGAATTCAGGAAATAACGTTAGGATTCAGAATAACCTTGTGGGAGTGCAAATGAAAGCAAGGAAATAATACTGAATGATCAAGGATCGAAGAGGGTCCGTGTGAGAGGGAGAGAGGCTAAAGGTAAGAGCAGACGTCCACCAGACAGCTAGCCTTTCATCTTCCATCCTCCCAAGACTATGTGCTATGACCCAGGGACAGAGGGCCAGGGACGTGACACACACACTTCCAGTTCATAACGCTATACATGAGGTCGTCCCTCCTTCTCCTCTATTGTGTTCCATTCTATATACGCTGTGGCTGAGAGCACTCTGTTCCTGGGAAGTGTGCTTTCAAAGAAGGCTTTGAAGTGTTCTTGAAAGTCCCCATGAGAGGGCAGGGAGGTACAGTATTGTCTAAAAGAAGGAAGTGATCTGTCCCAGTCACAGGTCAGTCCTGTGAATTAGCCTGGAGATGATGACAGCACAGGGGCTGAGGGGTGAGTAATTGGGAAGGAGGGTGGAGGGAGGAGGGTGTTGCCGGGCCGCCTGGCTGAGCACCACAGTACAGCCACCAAGACCAGTCATGGAGAACACCATGTAGCCACAACCTCAATCTAATGACGACATTTAATAATATGTCTAGAGAAATTCTGGTCATTTTTTATGACAGCTGCATCTAAAACAGGTATTTGAGTAATTAAATTTACATTTTCAGAAAGTTTGATGTGTTTGAGTGATGATTGAGTTTAGAGGGCTTGGCTAGCACTGTAGGCTACTTCAGGGACTAATTTAACACAGCTTGGACCAGTGCAGAATGAGCATCTGCAGAATAATACTAACGCAATCTCCTGAATGCTGGAGTGCAAATTGCTGTAATGAAGCTATTTCATTACCGAGACGACAAGCATTGCTGAATAAACAGGAAAAACAACTCGTAGTTCTTCATGAGCCATATGTGGAGGTGCTTTGGCAAAGAGTGCCGCAGTGTTCACAACACTGATGACAGGAGGGACACAGAGGATGTCTACTAGAGTGGAATAACGTGCTGCTCCAACATCCCCCTATCCTACAACGTCATTAACGCAATGTAATGCACAGTAGGGGTGGGAGTTTGCCAATATTTCAAAAATGCAGATACTGGATTAAGGCTAGATACTGTATTCATATGTTCCAAGACATAGAGATTTGAAGTATTTATTTATTTTTTATTTCACCTTTATTTAACCAGGTAAGCCAGTTGAGAACAAGTTCTCATTTACAACTGCGACCTGGCCAAGATAAAGCAAAGCAGTGCGATAAAAACAACAACACAGAGTTACATATGGGGTAAAACAAAACATAAAATCAGAAATACAACAGAAAATATATATACAGAGTGTGCAAATGTAGCAAGTTATGGAGGTAAGGCAAAAAATAGGCTATAGTGCAAAATATTTACAATTAGTATTAACACTGGAATGATAGATGTGCAAGAGATGATTAGACTCCCGAGTGGCGCAGTGGTCTAAGGCACTGCATCGCAGTGCTAGCTGTGCCACTAGAGATCCTGGTTCGAGTCCAGGCTCTGTCGCAGCCGGCCGCGACCGGGAGACCCATGGGCGGCGCACAATTGGTCCAATGTAGGGGAGGGTTTGGCCGGCAGGGATGTGGGTTCGTTTCCCACGGGGGGCCAGTATGAAAAAGAAAAACACGAAAACAAAACATGTATGCATTCACTAACTGTAAGTCGCTCTGGATAAGAGTGTCTGCTAAATGACGTAAATGTATGATGTGCAAATAGAGATACTAGGGTGCAAATGAGCAAAATAAATAACAATATGGGGATGAGGTAGTTGAGTGGGCTAATTTCAGATGGGCTGTGTACAGGTGCAGTGATCGGTAAGCTGCTCTGACAACTGATGCTTAATGTTAGTGAGGGAGATAAGAGTCTCCAGCTTCAGAGATTTTTGCAGTTCGTTCCAGTCATTGGCAGCAGAGAACTGGAAGGAATGGCGGCCAAAGGAGGTGTTGGCTTTGGGGATGACCAGTGAGATATACCTGCTGGAGCGCATACTACGGGTGGGTGTTGCTATGGTGACCAATGAGCTAAGATAAGGCGGGGATTTGCCTAGCAGTGATTTATAAATGGCCTGGAGCCAGTGGGTTTGGTGCCGAATATGTAGTGAGGACCAGCCAACAAGAGCGTACAGGTCACAGTGGTGGTTAGTATATGGGGCTTTGGTGACAAAACGGATGGCACTGTGATAGACTACATCCAATTTGCTGAGTAGAGTGTTGGAGGCTATTTTGTAAATGACATCGCCGAAGTCAAGGATGGGTAGGATAGTCAGTTTTACGAGAGAATGTTTGGCAGCATGAGTGAAGGAGGCTTTGTTTTGCGAAATAGGAAGCCGATTCTAGATTTAACTTTGGATTGGAGATGCTTAATGTGAGTCTGGAAGGAGAGTTTACAGTCTAACCAGACATCTAGGTATTTGTAGTTGTCCACATACTCTAGGTCAGACCCGTCGAGAGTAGTGATTCTAGTCGGGTGGGCGGGTGCCAGCAGCGTTCGATTGAAGAGCATGCATTTAGTTTTACTTGTGTTTAAGAGCAGTTGGAGGCTACGGAAGGAGGGTTGTATGGCATTGAAGCTCGTTTGGAGGTTTGTTAACACAGTGTCCAATGAAGGGCCAGATGTATACAAAATGGTGTTGTCTGCGTAGAGGTGGATCTGAGAATCACCAGCAGCAAGAGCGACATCATTGATATACACAGAGAAAAGAGTCGGCCCAAGAATTGAACCCTGTGGCACCCCCATAGAGACTGCCATAGGTCCAGACAACAGGCCCTCCGATTTGACACATTGAACTCTATCTGAGAAGTAGTTGATGAACCAGGCAAGGCAGTCATTTGAGAAACCAAGGCTATTTAGTCTGCCAATAAGAATGCGGTGGTTGGCAGAGTCGAAAGCCTTGGCCAGGTCGATGAAGACGGCTGCACAGTACTGTCTATTATCGATCACGGTTATAATATCATAGTGTCACCTCTTGCTCCTAATCCTTTGCTTTACCATAAACACTAACAGAGATGCACCCAATTCTGTCATCTGAATAACATGACATGGTTTGACCTAACATAACCTCAGCATCTACACAATGGACTTCAGCTACGAGACGCCAATCACGTCATCTAGTTAGGGAACACTATAGTTTTGAGAAAGTTCACCTACACCTCTGTAGAGAAAAGTAGCCTGTCCAGACACATTAGTTAGGTATAATATATCTACTGCAGTGTGCTGGATCATTTCCTCTGTGTGTAGATAGATACTTCCCAGCAGGCAGCTGAAACGCTGCTAATGCTTATAAAAATAAACTGACTTCCTCAGCATGAAACAAAGCCAAGGTTTCTTCTTAAGACAGGAAGCTAAAATAATTGAAAAGCCCCAAACTTCTGACATGTCTAAAATACACTCACACAGCACACGATAGAGGTAGATTCGTGACTCCAGAACTCCAACAGATGTCCTTTGATAATTCAACAGAGAAAGCATCCTTCATCTATCCGTTCAAGCTAAAGTACACATTGAAAAAAGCCCATGTTATATGCTGGGTTTGGGGACTTTGCTGAGAGAAGAAAATAGGCATGAAAAGCTGGCCCACTTACAACACGTCTTACAAGAAGCTAGGTTTGAACAGAGGCCAAGTGAGCCTTAAAAGTGTACAATAATTTCCTTATGGTGGGTGAATGCAGTTCATACACTATGTTCAGATGGATGTAAACGACATCTATAAAGAGGTGTGAGACGTGTGTAACTTGTAATTTTGTGAAATTGAGGCAGCCCCTTTTCCTTGAGCTCTGACAATGACAAAGGATATGCCAGGCATTCACAAGAGTGATGGCGTTGAGTTTGACATCTGAGGGAGAAAGATTGTCAGCCAATTTAACCCGCTAGCAGGAAGCAATCCACATGGTTGAGCTAAAAGGAGAAAGGGACATGTCTGACTGACATTTTGTGCAGAAAGACTCAGAATGACAGCCTTGGGACCAAATATGAACAGCTAAAACTATGTGAGTATTTTTCCATCTGTATAAGTAGCATGAGTATGACTCATAGAGCGAAACAAGTGTTCAAGATTACGAAAGCGATACATTCCCTCTATGATATTAGCTACTATTGTTCTCGGTAATACTACAGATATGCTCATTTTCATGCAGTGAATCACTTGAAGAATGACAAAATCAGCACAGAGTCATGCTCTCTAGACTTGTCATAATGACTTGTCTCCTGACATTCATTAAGTGACATGCTGATTTTCCTCCTCCTTCAATTGGGCCTAATTGACTGCTTTTAAAAGCCAAGCTAGTTCCTCTATTAGGACAAAGCAGATGGCTAATTGCATCAGAAATGAAAAAGTGTGTGCGTCGGCTCTGTTGATTGCGGTAATGGACTTGGGCAGCTTGTCTCATCCGAGCTGCCATCCCAATCAGACTGATGGAAACCAGACTGTGGTGTGGCTGGTCACACAAGCCGTCTTTTCTCCCCATCTCACTCCTAATGATCCTACTGCACACATTACACCATTCTGTCCAACACTGAAGAATTATGTTCATTCACTAAGAAATGGGAAGCGCGAAACAGTTCTGTGTGCTAAGAGAGGAAATGAGTGACAATCAAAATGCAATGCAAAATCAAAAGGCACCCTTCGGTTATGTTAATTGCAGTTGCATTTTTATGTCTTAGAATTATGAGGGGAATATCACTTATTTGGCTGTCATCACTTAGTCTATTTGCAGTTTCAGTAGACTGATTGTTCCGATGGGTCTGTAGAAGAATCTGACTAGGAGACCAACAGGAGGGCTAGCGTCCACACTCCACAGGGTAGGTCTCTACTAGGTTAAACGTCTGACTGGTGCCTGTGGGCTTCTTATTCACATGCCAGGGACTGAGGGTGACCTCCTGATCCCCATGCCACCTGCAGCTCTCTGGGAGCAGACAAGCTGCTCTCCCCTCCCAGCACCTCCTAATCAGAGTAGATGAGCATCATGGAGGAGAGGACTGGCACTGACTATACATACACACACACACACACTCATCAATCATTATCGTTTAAACTAGAATAGAACACCATGAGGTTCAATGGAGGGAACCATGGGAAATTAGAACCCACTTCTGACAAAGTCCCTCTCAAGCCATTTTGGGCCGAGGACTTTACTTCAATGGGCACAGTGCTGGTAGTATGCTTTATGAGTAGTCCAACATGAATACATCCACAGACTCTGTTGATATCCATGATTCTGTTTTTAACGAGCCATAAATAATGTTATTGGTGTGAATTCAACAATCAAAATGCACTGGTAGAGTTTGTGGGTTAGGTGAATTATATTGCATCCTGGTTAAAGACCTAGACTTTCCCTTCAAAATAGTTAATAGTTCTGCTTTACAAGCCAATAAAAGAGAATGTAAATATTCCCGTTGTGGGAAAGAAGAGTTTAATCAGGAACACATTTCCCTCTTTGGGCAGAACGGTTGGTAGAGCTGTAGTGGAATGAGCAATACCAGTGAGGCTGACTGAGGACAGCCTATCATTTCCCCAAATGAGTCTGCTTTTATCTGTCAGCTTCATGGAGTTTAAACAGTGATTAGGTCCAGAGACCCAACTCTGTGACACATCTCAATTAGACAATCCTCACCCAGATGATGTTAAAACCCACTAATTCTTTGTTTTGCCAGCAGGGGACACGGGTCGCTGCTTCTCTCCCCTCCATACGAGTTCAGGCTCCAAGAGAGCAGAAACTCAATCTAATTCATTTCAACTAATCTCAGCTCTCCGTTTTGTTTGGGATCCTATTGTTCATTCAGAGCACCTGGCCACAGTCATAAAGCGCATTAAAATGTCATTTTCACTGTAATAAAATACGAAACATTTTAATTAAATGTCAATTCACTGGATAGGTGCGTGTCATTAGAATGTTAAGTAGATGGGATTGTGTTGCTTCTCTCAGACACAGTAATTGGAGTTTTAATTGACCAGGGGTTGATGCTGCTGAAGGATGGAGGGAAGGCCAGGGTAATGACAGTACCTTCCTTCCACTGCACTCTTCTCTCTGTCCAAGGCCTCTTAACATCCCACTTCAATTACCCCTCTGAGGCTGGCCTAAAGAGCATTAATCTAGAGAAGAAATATATTTCTGCTCTAGACATACTAGCTAGAGAAATATCTTTCTAAATACAGCCACGTGTCGTACAAAGTTTAGAGGGGATTCAGAGGACATGTGTAGATTAGTGTCATTTGGAGGCTCTAGGCTGTGATGTGTAGCATTACACTGTCAGTTCCATGTTGTAATTTTGTGGCAAAGTCAGTGAAAAGGTGATTTATCAGTCAGTTGAGGGTTGTGCTTTTTTGCTTCATGACCGAAATGTTTTCCGTGGCATACGTCTCGGTGAAGCAGAGCTGATAACATGCTATGGTTTTCAAGTTGGCTTTACAAGCACTTCAACAGAGCTGGCAAGGGCAAACTTTCCCAGATATGAAGCCATTGTTCCTTTAGGCAGCACTCTGGAGCAGATCTACTGTGTTGGTTTGGGGTCAATGCCAGCTGCTGCATTCGGAATGGAGAGTTTGAAGAGTTGAATACATATTTTCTTTGTGTTGACAGGTGTGATAGACAGTGTACCTCTCACAGTTGGAGAGCTGAGAGCTCAGGTTAGAAACGTTTCAGAGAGAACAGGAAGACAGGAAGACATCAGGAAGACATCAACACCAAAGACTCTGCAATGCAGCTCCTCAGGAGTCTGCTACAGTAGGGATGGTTTCAGGCAGGGAAAACTAGTTTCACTCTCCCTCTCTGTGTGTAATGTACCTAGCAGTACACACAGAGAGATACGTGAGAAAAAGTAGGCAATCATTAACAAGAGAGACCACAAAGCATTTTGTACTCTTTTTCAATGGTTACAATGCTTCCTTGTTTTTGCAATGACCATGACATGTAAAGCTACAAAAGGACTACTATCTAAATTGTGTTTATCAATCTCAAACACATCAATCACATACAGCTTCCCTCCAAGACAAACACACAGAAATAAAACATGAAAATGTAAGGTCAGGTGACTGCAGCTCAGCAGAGAAGACTATGAATATACGAAGTGAGGGGAGCTGCTGCCTGGCCAAGCAGCTGACATAAGGACACCGCATGTTTGGCCAAGTAAGGTAGGGATGTGCAGACCATGTGCTCTCTCTCACACAGAGCAGCAGGAATGAGTGTGTGTGTGTGTGTGTGTGTGGTAAATAGCTTTGTAATCTCACACCATCTTCTGCTTGTGGGACCTACCTTGAGTCTCAACTGCTGTACTTTGTCTGCTTATGGACATTATCATAGGGAAGCTAGTCAACATTCTAACCCACTTCCTCCAATGTTGATATTTTCCTGAGACAATGAAACTCAAGGCCAGAGGTATTAGGAATAGTCTTAGAAGACTGCAATTCAGCCCCATCAGCACACTGTCTGAATCATAATATCTGAGCCTGTTGATCTGAGAGAGACAGACAGCCGTGTCAGGTACTGAGCCCTGTATACTGAAACAAAGAGGGAGAGACAGGAGAAAAAGCTGGGCATCTGCCCACTTGCCCCCATTTCACATCTGAACCCTACCTTTCCCCACCTCCCTTTCTTTAGAATACTGCCAACTTTTCAGCAAGGCAAGCATTTTCCTCCCCTGCACTTTGCATCCCTATGCAACTCTGATTCAACACTTTGCAGGAGCCGCCTTTAGCTCGCTTAGAAGATTTGAATTATGCATTAACTACTGATCAAAGACAACTAATAGGCAGCTCAGCCTTTTGACTTTGCCAAGGCTCTTATAACCTTGTAGGCCCCCGTTTTCTCCTGAATAAATCATGTCTCTGTTGGATCTCATGTGACTGCTGTCCGGTGTTGTGTGTAGAGACTGATAGGACTGCTGCGTGGATTACCGTCTACACTAAAGACACCTGCCCCTCTGGTTTCTCTGGAGCTCTCTGTCTGCAGCCCTGCACTAGCTACCGTACCCACATCCCAGAAGACCTGATAGCCATCAGCTGCTCCAGATCCTGTGCCACTCCGGTCATGCTGCCAGTATCCGGGAAACCCTATTAGTGCACATCAGACAGTGTGTTGGCAGAGATATAGAGCTCAGGTCAGGATATACCTGGAAGACCATTGCAGGCATGGTTTGGACTCTAAAAGCCAACGTGGATGGGAGGTTATTCTGAGAAGGAAAAGGCTGGATGGATACATCCAATATTGTGGAACAGATGCTTTGGTTTGTTATCAGTATTAGTTAGGCCCATACTTGTGTTACAGCGTTATGCGTCAAACACTCAAAATGTGTCCTAAAATGTACTTTAATTGCAACACCTGTCATCTCCACTCACACTAGCTACTTACACTGATAAATACACAGAATACATACACATCCCTAGGGAACCTGACAAGATAAATGTGAACACAAACACATTACAAGAACACATAATGCAGCTCTAGCTTTTCTACCACTCATACATACCCAATATTCTGCATTCACTGCACCATGGTTCAATGTTCCTGTTGTTTAGGTTTTTACACAAGGGAGCAATTTATTGCACATTATTTCAGCAGCTACTGTTCACGTCCACATAAAGCGCCTCTGGCAATGTAACTCTGTTAAGGTTGAAAATAAGTACCTCACCAGAATCATTACAGGAACTTTAGAGACAGGCTGTATGTCAAACTCTCCTCTTTCACATTGTTTTAAGAACCTGACCTATTTCCTCTGACTTCCCTGTGCATTTCGTTTTCCTTCCCCTGGTACATTTCCGTGCTATCACAGAACGGGGACCTGAATAGAAATGGGAGTTTTCACCCCGGATCTCCTTTTCAATTAAACTACCGCTTGCCAGAAGAGGTCCAGCGCTTATGTAATCACAAGAACAGGGAAGGTACGTGGCACAGAGAGACACAGACAGACAGAGACAGAGAGAGATAAATGAAAAGAGTGCGAGTGGAAGGGAGGGAGGGCCGGTCCTTAGATGTGTCTGGCTCTGTCTGACTCTGTGAGTGTGCTTCCTTTATCAGGAAGCCGAGGGGGGCGGGTGCCTCTGCCTCTACCCGCCTGGGCCTACAGTCTCTATTGACATCCTCACTGACACAGGGACTCAGTCGCCTCGCCTCAAGCCTCCACACAGCCCAGTAATGGTGCCATTCAGCTGGTTAATAAACACTCTGCCCACCTGACGTCACAGCCCCATGCATTTCAATGGCCACGCAGATGGATCCCTTACAACAGTCACAGTTTCCATCTCCTCACGGCTATGGAGGCCAGGCGGGGAGATGTGAGTGAGATAAAAGTTGGCCACGGCTGGAAAACTCTGAGAAAACGTTGATAAATATAGGACAATATTGATCTCTCCAGGGAGCAGGAGGGGCTAGAGTGGAAATACACAACAAAGGAGATCCAATAGGCCTGCAAATATACTGCAGTAGCTGGATGTAGACAAACCCTCCTCTTCTTCCACCCCCATCCTCAAAATACACAGCCTCTGCTTAAAATAGTAGGTCATCCAGCCTTATTCAGGCTTGAGGCTGAAGACTGGAGACAAGAGTGGTGGTTTGTTACAGTGTAGAGCATCAGCATTCACGTCCCAGAGAGTCCAATTACAGTACTCTGCAATGCTTTTGCATGTTCCTTAGATTGGTAAGGGACTATAACCTAGACATGTCTGCACTAACAAATACGGGCAACCCTCTTTGTTGAACGCCAAAATAGATAAATCTATATGAAAAACAAGTTACATTTATCACAATGATAAACTGAAAAGAGTAACTTCCCTAACCTAAAATGTCTAAGAAGTGAGTCATGCCTGAAATTTCCAAGAACGGTAGTGCCATAGAGCTGAGACATAGACATGTCACTGTGGGTTGGCTACAGTACAGTGGCTGTCTAATCCCTCCACGCACACACAACACATTGCCTTTGCTGTTAGCCTGCGGTACTCTGCATAACCACTACCTCCATGAAGAAATATTCCCCCCTGAACAACCACACTGACTGGATCTCCAGTCTAGTGGGAGAGCTAGCAGGAGTTGCTGTTGCCGGAGAGAACAAGCTTCTAAGTATTCTGTGTGTTTTTCAAGTAATAAGGAGGTGGTCCAGTATGGAGGGAGGGGTAGCTTTACTGTAGAGAGGGAGTATACAAGTCCTATCTTTGAAATAGCTTTAAGTAAAGTTATTGAGTAGAATTTGGGCAGAACTGTGAATGACAATTTCACGCCGTATCACTACTCATCAAAACCCCTTCCCACCCAAACCCTCCCAAAGTCCTCCACCACAGAGCTGCTATCATCCCTATTCTGACGTGGCTGTAATCTCCTAGCCAGTCTCCCTGCGTGCTTACTCACACTAAACAACACAATGGTGTTTATGTCCTTCAAACTGGTGAGACACATGAGAACGTTTAACAACCCTTCGCTGAGGTCGTATTCGGACAAGCACGCAAAAGACAACATCTGGAGGAAGATGTCACAAAATTAGAACACCGATACTGATATCAAAGAAACATGGAGAAAAGGATGAAGTAGACGAGGGGCTGCCCCTGGTGTGTGTCCCACTGATTGTTCGACAACTGGATTGGCTTCATGTTCAAGTGAAACATCGTCAGACCGACACTATTAATATGCCAGATACGGTATGTACTCGTGTACAGTGTGGGTGTTTGTGCACCTATGTTTACAGGCGTTGTTAGAACATGTGACATTTGCAACTTTCCTGGATGGGATAAATTGTGTGTGGGAAATATTTAGTGCCTGTGTTGTTATCATACTGATTAGCAGGGTTAGTTCAAACATCTGAAAACAGTCACTGTGGTGTGTGTGCTAATTCGATTGAGATGTTCATGAAATCAGTTATTTTTAGTAAGCACTTTAACTCAAAAGGAGCCCATGGAGATATTTTTAAGATTGCTTGCAATGTATTCGCCATCTGCTTGTAGGTGATGGAGGGGGAGGCCCCTCTCACCAACACCCAACACACCCTTGCTCTCTGTCCTGCAACTCCATCAACCACCATATCCCAAACTCAGCTCCAATGGCTGGAAGAGAAAGACTGCTGAGGATCCTTTGGACACTGGCATTATGCAGCAGGTGACTTAAAGAAACGTCAGGAGTTACAAACAGCAGCGGTGTCCAGCAAAGGCTGTCTACGACGTCATGGTACCATGGACGGTGTCTATTCCTGCTGATCAATGTCTCCCGTTTTTCAGGGACATGACGATGTACAGTGGCTTGCGAAAGTATTCACCCCCCTTGGCATTTTTCCTATTTTGTTGCCTTACAACCTGGAATTAAAATGGGGGTTCGTATCATTTGATTTGCACAACATGCCTACCACTTTGAAGATGCAAAATATTTTTTCTTGTGAAACAAACAAGAAATAAGAAAAAAAACAGAAAACTTGAGCGTGCATAACTATTCACCCCCCCAAAGTCAATACTTTGTAGAGCCACCTTTTGCAGCAATTACAGCTGCAAGTCTCTTGGGGTATGTCTCTACAAGCTTGGCACATCTAGCCACTGGGATTTTTGCCCATTCATCAAGGCAAAACTGCTCCAGCTCCTTCAAGTTGGATGGATTCCGCTGGTGTACAGCAATCTTTAAGTCATACCACAGATTCTCAATTGGATTGAGGTCTAGGCCATTCCAAGACATTTAAATGTTTCCCCTTAAACCACACAAGTGTTGCTTTAGCAGTATGCTTAGGGTCATTGTCCTGCTGGAAGGTGAACCTCCGTCCCAGTCTCAAATCTCTGGAAGACTGAAACAGGTTTCCCTCAAGAATTTGCGCCAGATATATTGTTTTCCTTGATGGCCAAAAAGCTCAATTTTAGTCTAATCTGACCAGAGTACCTTCTTCCATATGTTTGGGGAGTCTCCCACATGGCTTTTGGCGAACACCAAACACGTTTGCTGATTTTCTTCTTTAAGCAATGGCTTTTTTCTGGCCACTCTTCCGTAAAGCCCAGCTCTGCGCAGTGTACGGCTTAAAGTGATCCTATAGACAGATACTCCAATCTCCGCTGTGGAGCTTTGAGGCTCCTTCAGGGTTATCTTTGGTCTCTTTGTTGCCCCTCTGATTAATGCCCTCCTTGTCTGGTCCGTGAGTTTGGTGGGCGGCCCTCTCTTGGCAGGTTTGTTGTGGTGCCATATTTGTTAAATTTTTTAATAATGGATTTAATGGTGTTCCGTGGGATGTTCAAAGTTTCAGATTTTTTTTATAACCCAACCCTGATCTGTACTTCTCCACAACTTTGTCCCTGACCTGTTTGGAGAGCTCCTTGGTCTTCATGGTGCCGCTTGCTTGGTGGTGCCCCCTTGCTTAGTGGTGTTGCAGACTGAGATATACTGAGATCATGTGACACTTAGATTGCACACAGGTGGACTTTATTTAACTAATTATGTGACTTCTGAAGGTAATTGGTTGCACCAGATCTTAGGGGCTTCATAGCAAAGGGGGTGAATACATATGCACGCACCTCTTTTCCGTTATTTAATTTTTTTGGAATGATTTGAAACAAGGAATTTTTTTCATTTCACTTCACTTCACCAATTTGGACTATTTTGTGTATGTCCATTACATGAAATCCAAATAAAAATCCATTTAAATTACAGGTTGTAATGCAACAAAATAGGGGGGATGAATACTTTTGCAAGCCACTGTACTTTCACAGGACCATCAGTGCTCCGTCCACTCTCCAGTGAGACAGAGCCCTGTCTCACCCGAACAACTGGTGTTGTGAGCTTTTCTTATTCACACATTAGGGTGGTGACTGTATTTTATTATTTATTTTTTTTTTACATGTTTTTTATATTGATTTATTTCCTAATTCACATTACTGCTGTTTACTTTGTGTTTTCTCCCTTTCATCACACTTTTCACTTGTGTATTACATTGTTTTACACTGAACTATTTTCCTAAATCAATATCTAAAAGGTCTGCAAATGTATTTGTCTGGTTATTTATACTTAAATATAAATTAAACGACCGTTCTGAATCAGTCTCTCAGTAAACTTGTACTGCTTTTTACATGAGCTATGTAATGTCTTGAGGGTCTAGCCTCATTGTCTACAGCTGGGAAGCAATTCTCACTGATGTACCATAGCATGAAAGTCCTCATTGAAAGGCCACGACACAACACAAGGTTAGGTAAATGTCTTGAGGGTCTAGCCTCCAAAGAATATGACAAACTAAAACAACAAGGATTAAGTGACTGTCATGATGGTAGTCTAGTGAATAAGAAAAACAGCAAAACCAAGTGTGTAGCTCACAACATCAACCAGAGGAAGAGAACATATTACGTGCGCATATGTTTTCCAAACCACATGTGACGCGTGATAGCAGCATCCTGGAAAGACACTTGACCAGCTGGTGTGAGGAAGTAGTCCTTGAGGTTGTTGCACACGTCTAAAGCAACTCTGGTTGCCCTGTCTGCCGAGATGTTTCTTGGGTCCAGGAAGCTGGTGACCCCTTGTACAGCTGTCTCCACTCTCCTGGACGCAGGTCCCCAGTGGGTGCGGAGTGGTCAACAGACATGGGGTGGATGTACCATGTTGATGACTGTGTTGTCAGTGTCTGTAGTGCAAAGGTAATTGTGGAGGGCCATGCAGGCCTTCACAATGGTCTCAGCTTTCTCTGGGGCAACCTCAAGGGCTTGTCCCAGGATCCTCCATCTTGCAGCAAGGATCCCAAAGCAGTTCTCTGAAATTCTTCTTGCTCTTGAGTGGTGGTAGTTGTAGATCTTCTTGGCGTCAAGGCCAGAAGAACCTTTGAGTAAAATAAGCTTTTCCCATTAGTATTGCACAGGAACATGAAGGCTATCAAATGTGTACTGTAACAACTGTGTAGCCTATGCTTTGGACATAGGCCCTTATCCTCTTACTGGGATGCCCGATCACTTATGTGAGGCATATAATTACAATGTCTATATTGGTATAATTTTCACATCATATGTATAGTCACATGTATTTAGCGTATCTTACCTGGGTATGGTCGCATCAGGTTTACCGTCAGACGGAATGCCTCGTCTCCCACAAAGACATATGGGCTCTGTGTTTGGGTCCCCCAGCAAACACTCTGGCCTTGGTAGCGGCAGCTGGACTACAATGAGTTGGGAGCCAAACTTGCTCCCGACTATGCGCCCACGTCGATCATGGTGAAGCCCATTTTGCCAGAGGAATAAGCAACAAAATTCTCCGTCATGACATACCAGATAGCGTGGCATGCTTCCGTGACGATGGCACAAACTCGCGAGATTCCTAGCTTATAACTTACAGCGATACTTTGCTGTGTCTGCCACTCACCAAAAACCGAAGGGTCACAGACAGCCTTCCTGCAGCAATTCCAGGTGAGCTGTGAGTTCTCTCGTGCGAGATGTGAGGGGCAAGCAGCTGAAGCAAGTGGTCAAATCTGGCAACAGACATCCAAAATGTCTTTCCTCGTCAATGCTTCGCATAAGTTGGACAAGACACGTGTATTCTCCATCGTCCCCTCTTGTAGTGTTCAGTGGATGAACTTGCCATTTTCTCAGCTTTTTATTTTCTCCTCCTGAGTAGTAAGAGCAGTTCAAGCACTTGCTGTTCAAACTCTAGCAATTGGAATTCATAAAGAGACATGTTTGCTTCTGCTTCTGTGGCAAAAAAGTAGCGTCGTAAAAGAATAGAACACCAGACTAGCCTGACATGTAGCTAGCTAGAATTTGTAAACAGGCATATACAGCGGGGAGAACAAGTATTTGATACAATGCCGATTTTGCAGGTTTTCCTACTTACAAAGCATGTAGAGGTCTGTCATTTTTATCATAGGTACACTTCAACTGTGAGAGACAGAATCTAAAACAAAAATCCAGAAAATTACATTGTATGATTTAAGTAATTAATTTGCATTTTATCGCATGACATAAGTATTTGATACATCAGAAAAGCAGAACTTAATATTTGGTACAGAAACCTTTGTTTGCAATTACAGAGATCATACGTTTCCTGTAGGTCTTGACCAGGTTTGCGCACACTGCAGCAGGGATTTTGGCCCACTCCTCCATACAGACCTTCTCCAGATCCTTCAGGTTTCGGGGCTGTCGCTGGGCAATACGGACTTTCAGCTCCCTCCAAAGATTTTCTATTGGGTTCAGGTCTGGAGACTGGCTAGGCCACTCCAGGACCTTGAGATGCTTCTTACGGAGCCACTCCTTAGTTGCCCTGGCTGTGTGTTTCGGGTCGTTGTCATGCTGGAAGACCAAGCCACGACCCATCTTCAATGCTCTTACTGAGGGAAGGAGGTTGTTGGCCAAGATCTCGCGATACATGGCCCCATCCATCCTCCCCTCAATACAGTGCAGTCGTCCTGTCCCCTTTGCAGAAAAGCATCCCCAAAGAATGATGTTTCCACCTCCATGCTTCACGGTTGGGATGGTGTTCTTGGGGTTGTACTCATCCTTCTTCTTCCTCCAAACACGGCGAGTGGAGTTTAGACCAAAAATATATATTTTTGTCTCATCAGACCACATGACCTTCTCCCATTCCTCCTCTGGATCATCCAGATGGTCATTGGCAAACTTTAGACGGGACATGCGCTGGCTTGAGCAGGGGGACCTTGCGTGCGCTGCAGGATTTTAATCCATGACGGCGTAGTGTGTTACTAATGGTTTTCTTTGAGACTGTGGTCCCAGCTCTCTTCAGGTCATTGACCAGGTCCTGCTGTGTAGTTCTGGGCTGATCCCTCACCTTCCTCATGATCATTGATGCCCCACGAGGTGAGATCTTGCATGGAGCCCCAGACCGAGGGTGATTGACCGTCATCTTGAACTTCTTCCATTTTCTAATAATTGCGCCAACAGTTGTTGCCTTCTCACCAAGCTGCTTGCCCCACTGTAACACCGGCTACAGAAGTTCAAATGTCGTCGCTAGCTAGAGTAAAAAAAAAAAAAAAGAGTGCCTCGACCCCACTTGCTTGGTAAGCCACTCTGGCTCCCCAAGCCCCCTAGTGGATGTACACTACACAAGGCGGACTACCTCTATGTGTGTAATGCAATGAAAAGAGTCCTCTGCCACAAAAAAAACAACTCCACCCAGGAACATGCACGCACGTAGCTCTACGCACGTAAAACGTAATCGTATTTCCAAGAACATATGAAAGAGGAGTGGCAGCCCAGCTCTCTCCCCCAGTCTGAATCACATTAGCCCTCCTCCATCCTTCCCCGTTTCACTCCCGCTTTAAATGAAGCTTTAACTAACACACACCCTCCCTCCTCAATAAACCACACCAGATGCTGACGGATTGTCCTCAGCCTCCCAGCTGTCCCTCTGATTCTGTCACCCTCTTAAAGTTCCCTCTGATAAGCGTCCACAACTTCTGAGAAGTCCAATACGCAATCACAGACACATAAACTCAGACAAACTTGAAAAACCTTTCAGTCAAAACAAAAAAGTTTGTGGTTTTAGATATTGGAATAGGAATGTTTTGTAATCTTATCCAGTGAGGACTTGGTTGACTGTATCCGTCTTTCCCTCTCCCACTCCTTCTCTCTGTTCCATCTCTCCAAGCTGGGGAGCAGCCTGGGGACAAGCAGGCGGAGGGAAGGGAAGGGGATGCTGGGCCAAGTCTCCATGTCTCTGTGTGAGGGGCGGGGTGGCTGATGGGAGAAGAGGGCTTCATGCAGGCAGACAGTTTGTTCTGAACAGGCCAGCTGTTGGCTCCAGCTGCCCTCCACACTGCCCACTGAGTGACCAGGCCTGGGCCTGCCAGAGGAGGGCTACTGCTCCATCCCTACAGCACACATGACCAACAAAGGCTTCTTTATGGGGGCTCCATTCAGGAGGTAACTCATTCACTCCAGACCACCGCAGTGACCATATGCTCCAGCCAGGCCAGGGCTCCGGCAGTGGCCATCCTGAATTCTAACTCCCGACCGGACCACACAGTCCGGCTCAACACGACCCTGGGGCGACCCCAGCGAGGGAATACCTGAACATTTGAATTTTCCGTTGCAAAACGTTTTGCTAAAGTGTGCCCTAATGAACACGACCCTGCTGCAGCCCTGGTAGCCTTCAGGTGAGCTGTGAACCCCTGGGAGGTGTTGATGGTGTCGCAAGGCCTGGTATCTGCCCAGACATCTGTGGCCCTGTGTGGGGTAGCTAGGTCTGGGGGGGGTGACGGATGCCTCTAGGCACAGTGTGAATGTGCAGCAGACAGACAGACAGACATACAGAAATGGCTTAAGGATGTGTGGACCTCCGGACATTAGCAAGGGAATGATAATCCTCGTTCACTTTTATAATTGTCTATTCAACTAAATGTTTTACTCTCTAGTGACTCAAACCACTTTGAACAAAACAATTGTTTAGAATAGAATCGTTGAATATAAAAGGTTTTTTAAATTAACCTTCACTTGAAACTCTAATAAAAAGACTAAGAAAGCAGAGTGTGCTGCTATCACTACTGGTGATTATACAGAAGACTCTGGATCATTGAAGCATGAAGAGACATTGCATTGAGTAAACAAGTGAGTCAATCATTAATGACTTAATGATTACTAATTAATTACACTTCTAATGAACAGAAAGTTATTTATCTTTACCAGGCACACACATTATAGGAGAACCAGATAGTACTCTGTACTGTAGCAATGTCCATCACCTCACAGAGCCAAGGGAAAAACTAGCAACACACACATGCAAGGCAGCATACTGCAACACACTGCCAGCACAATGCCTACACAATCACTTAAATATGAAAACAAAAACAGACTGCCAACACATGAAGAAACACATACAGTCTATTAATACACACAAGCCTAAAGACCTACCGCACCCCCCCACCAGTCAGTCGTCTATCCACTGCCTGTCTGTTGGTTGCTGCTAACAGTGGCCACTCCAGCATAAAGCAGTCAGTCATAGGCGTGAGATTTCTCTCTGCCATCACCACATAGTGGAGATGTCCCCAGTTCAGCTTCTGTGATATTTAACGTCCAGCCTTCACTTGTGGTCCTATCTATTCCCCAGAGTTTTGTGTGCTTGCCAAGACGGCCACTGTCTGCTCCGCTCCGCACACGGACAAATATGATCCAGTCTGACAGTGCTGCTCAACGCTCCAACGTTAATGCAGAGCAGAATGTCCTCATGTTTGTCCTGTTCCAGGACTCTTCATTGTGTGTGTGTGTGTGTGTGTGTGTGCATTCAGTCCTGCTTGCTCAGCTTCCAGCTTAAGTGGGGAGGTCCCATGTCCCTTCACTCGATGACAAACCCAATAGATACTGTGTCTCTCTGATTTCACACGGCCAAACACACACACAATGACATCAAACTGAACTGTTTACAACCAATGTGGAGCGCTCACATCCACAGCGGAGGGTGGTAGACAGTATTGTTTGTTTATCATGTCTGTGTTTTGTTTATCATGTCCCCTCTCACTCCCCCTCTCTCGCTCTCTCTCCAGTGTAAAAATCAATACAGTCTCTATTTTTAGAAGTCAGAAGGTATGATCTGCCTGAGTCTGGAAGGCTCCCCAGCGGTCTGGGTCTGACGCCAACCCCCTGGGGTGGGCATACAGGGAGAGCAGAGGATCCAAAAGACGGAGAGCTGGTTTCCCCTTAGGAGCCTTCACGCTCGGTCACTTACCCCCAGCCTCTCTTCATCCACCCCACTCAGGGAAGGAGAAGCCAGGCTACAGCCATCCACGTCCACCATGACAGTCCAGTCACCAGTCATCCCCGTCACTATCAGACGAGAACAGTAGGAGATGGACACAGAGACAGAGAGACAGAGAGACAGAGACAGAGACAGAGAGAGAGAGAGAGAGAGAGAACCTGCCTACCCATGACCTGCTCCCTCCCCACAGAATCAATATGGCCAGTGACATTTCCCTGGTTTGACTGATGTGTGGCCAGTGTTGACCGTGGCCTAGAACAGGTTCATCCAGGACAGGTCACTCTGTGAGGTCCCCAGCCCACCTCCAGGAGGCTGACACTGGGCTTCAGTCTGGGCCTGGCATCCTTAATCACTTTAACCAGAAAGTCAATACTGTGCATGAGTCAATTACCCAGAGAGGGGCCTGGAACCACGTGACCTGGGAGTCTCTCCTCCCTCCCTTATCCAGACAGCCAATCTCTCAGACAGTCAAATCATTTGCAGTTTATTAGATTCCAACCAGCAGGAGATCTTTACATTAATAGAGGCATTAATAACTTATGCTGCTCCCCATGGCTGTGTCTTGCTCTCCAACCTTCATGTGTCTCTTTCTCTCTGTACTAGCAATGTAAAAAAAAAAAAACACATCGCCGCACAGTAGGGACAAATACAATGTTTGCATGGCTTGACAATCACTCTACTCTGTTATTGCCGTTTTTCCCCTCCCTCCCTCCCTCCCTCCCTCCCTCCCTCCCCCTGCCTGTTCTGGTCTAGTGGTGACAGAGTGTTGGTCCTCTCTCTCCCTCTCTCTGCTCCTGTCCCCTAATGACCCCCTCCGTCACACCTTACACAATTAACAGTCGCTGTGCAGAAAGCAATTATAGATCAGCACCACCAGCCAGGCCCGGGCAGCATGCACCTCACCACGCCGCACCGCCCGGCATGCAGGCTCACTCCACAACTATTGATTGATAAGGTGTTTGGCAAACACAGCGGAATGACTACTTGACTACTTCCTGGTCTCATTCTTGCTGGAATCAAAAGTTAAAAATGTATTAATAGGAGTCCGAATGCGATCGGACCACCATCTAATTGGCCTCCAAATAACTCTTACAGAATTTTCACGTGGATGGGGATATTGGAAATGTAATCACAGCGTACTGGATGACAATTTGTTCTTAACTAAGACAAAATAATGAATAGGTACAGCAGATCCCCTTATTGTATGGGACAGGTTTAAATGTACGTTGAGGCCATTCAATACAATAGTCATCATCAAAACAAAAGCAGTTTAAGTCAAAAGCGATTAGACTAATAAAGGAAATAGAGGAAATAACAGTGCAGGTAGATGGCCATGGAAACTGGACTATAGAGGCACAACATAGGTTAGAGGAAAAACTAAAAGAATTGGATGAACTTATTCAAGAACGATCAAGTTTAATTTATTACAAAAAGAAAGTGAATTGAATGGAAAATTGTGAAAAATGCACTACATTTTTCTTGAATATTCAACATAGAAATGCTACCAAAAAGATTAGACAGAAACTCATCCATGATTCACCAAATTATATTTTGAAAGAGGAAGCAAAATATTTTAAGCATTTTCAGTCTCCTCCATCTCCACTGAATGATGTTAACTGTAAGGATTTAACAAATGTACAAAAAGACCTGTGTGAAGGCCAACTTACAGAGGACGAACTTCTTGAGGCAATTACATTTTTTCAGTCTGGAAAAACACCAGGGCTTGATGGTATACCAGTAGATGTATATCAGACCTTTTTTGATGTACTCAAAGATCCATTATTAGCATGTTTTAATTACTCCTATAAAAATGTTAGATTTTCAGGTACTCAACAAGGTCTGATTTCATTACTACTGAAACAGGACCCATGTGGTAAGTATAAAGATCCAGTCCATTTAAAAAACTGGAGGTCTCTTACACTTCAATGTTGTGATGCGAAAGTCCTGGCAAAATGCATAGCACATAGAACAAAAAAGGTTTTACCAGATATTGTTCATCCTGATCAGACAGGCCTGGTCTTCATAGCAGATTTCGAAAAGGCATTTGACAAAATACGACTAGAATGTATATATAAATGCCTGGACTACTTTACATTTCGGTGAATCTCTTATACAATGGGTTAAAGTTATGTACAGCAACCCAAGTGTAAAATAGTAAATCATGTTTACTTCTCGGAAAGTATTGAGCTTTTAAGAGGAGTAAAACAATATCACCTGTTGTCACCATATCTATGTATTAAGGCCATCAAAATGCTAGCTTTTAAAATTAGATCCAACAAGAACATCAGGGGGTTAGAAATCCAGGGGTTAAAAACAAAAGTGTCAATGTATGCCGAAGACAAGATTTTTGTTAAGTCCGCAATCTGGATCCCTGCACAGTCTCATTGAAGATCTTGATCACTTTTCTAGCATCTATGGACTAAACCCTAATTATGACAAGTGTACCATACTACGTTTTGGATCGTTAAAAAAAATAATAATCACAACATACTCTTAAAATTAACCTTACAAATAGCAGTGTTGGGCGATTTGGAAAACCATAGTCAATCAATCAATAATATAATAATAATAATACTCATAGTAAAGGTTATCTTTAGCTCACAATCTGTGGATACCATGCGCTTAGAAAGGTTCAAAATTCATGTAAAACATCACAGCACAATTGAAAAATATATAGCACATGGAAACCAAAGGAGGGTGGTCTATGGTGATAGGTGTGATAGGCTAAGAGTGGCTGAGGGGTGGGGTTAAAGAGCTCATGTTTGGTAATGTATTATTGCTATGTGATTGCTGTATATAGCGGTGCCATGTACGTAGAATGTATATGTAGAATGTGTATATGTAGCATAAAAGCAGTAAAAACAAAAAAAGACGTGTCCTCCGAAGATAAAAACACAGCGGAATCAGGACCCAGAGATGGAGAAAACTGGTAGAGGAGAGATAGAGAGAGAGAGAGACTGAACCAAACCCCACGGCACCCACACACTAACAGTGAGGATACACTCAAATGAGTTTTCATTTAGCCTTCAGAAGTCAGTCAAACTTTCCACCGTTTAATTATGCCTGATGGAATACGCTATGAGGGGACAAAGGCCATGAATTACTAATACACACACTATGCATGATGCTATGAGTCACCGCCTATTGCCCAACTGCTCCTAGTCATTGAAATATATACACCTGCAGTAGGGTTGTGATCTCCTCTGTACTCATACAGTAGGCTTTCACTGAGCTAATTCATTAGCTAGCAGTACGCTAAGCATCTCATTGCCTTACTAGTGTGACTGGTGGCTAGTCGCTTCAAGAGGCCAGAGATATGAGACAAATGAGACATACACATGTTCATATAACGTGTGCGTGTCATTTGATGTGTTCAATGACTGGTACTGTCAGCAATAGACTGCTACATTATTTGTGTCTGTGTGCGTGCTTGCGTGTATGTGTGTGTGTGTGTGTGTGTGCGCGTGCGTGCGTATGCGTTACATGTGTTATTGCTCATTGTAGAGATGCCTATAGAGAACAGAGAAGGGTAAATGTTTAAATCTAGTTGTGTTTTCCCTGAGAGAGAGAGCAGATAACAGTGTGGTTCTGGAAGGCAAACAGAGAGAAGGTCAATACAGGATAAATGTCAGATATATTTGCTCTGGGAGGGAGAAAAGGCCTCAAGGGTTATTTTACAAGACAACAAGACTTGTATAAAGAAGTCATTCTATCACAGCAAGCCTATCACTCTCTGGCTCCTGTACAGATAGAGTGTGTGAGACTGAGTGAGTGAGTGAGTGAGTGAGTGAGTGAGTGAGTGAGTGAGTGAGTGAGTGAGTGAGTGAGGGAGAGAGAGAGAGAGAGAGAGAGAGAGAGATGGGGTGGTGGTGGAGAGAAGTACAGAGAGAGAGAAAAAGGAAGATAGTGAGCAAGAGAGAGAGGTAGAAAAGGAGTTAGAGAGAAAGAGAGGGATTGAGAGACAGGGAGAGAGGAGAAGGCTAGAGAGCTGGTTCAGGGTTATGATGACAGCTTCATCAGTGTGTTTGGACCTCAGACCCACCTCATCCAGCCCTGCTGTTAGACTGCTGTCTCAGCTGCATTACACACAGCAGACAGACAGACAAGCAGACAGACAGGCAAGCAGACAGACATGCAAGCAGGCAGGCAGGCAGACAGGTAGGTAGGTAGGTAGGTAGGCAGGCAGGCCCACTCCTTTAGGACCACTCTCCTCCTCTCTACTACAGTTCACTCAGGATACTCTCCACCACTCCAGCCCTGAGCCCCATCACACACACTGGGGGTCCCAGACACAAATGAACAAAGGGCATTCTGGGTGAAGTGAGGGGATCAAATTTGGGTTATGATAGTTAAAGGCAGCGTCTTGGGCTTAAATGGATCCAGGGATGGTATTGATCCTATTTCTTGCTTTTAGAGTGCCTATTGCAGACGGAGATGAAGTAAACGTTGCAGTAATTGTGTAGTTCTGCTTTAACGTTGGCAGAGAGCCCAGCACACTCTGAGATGTCTAGGAGAGAGTACGGTTCTGCATTACCTCCGTCTGTCTGTCCCTCTCATGGTGCTCAACAGCTGTAGCTCTCTCTAGCCCTCTCTAACACAGTCACACCTAATAAATCAAATCAAATCAAATCAAATTTTATTGGTCACACACTCTGGTGTGAGTTTTCTCTCACACCAGAGTGCCAAAAGCCCTGGTTTCCTGTGTGTGTATGCAGCTCGACCACCACCACCGCAGAAACACAGCACTCCATTCAAACCAACCAGGACAAACCAGCTCCTTCACTCAGCAGCTCAGCCTGCCAGATCTGACCAAACCGCCCCATAAAGTCAACTATCTGACTGCAGGAAACCCGCAGACTGGGATGACTGTGGGCCCATCAATATGACAGAATGGGGAAATTGATACTTGACACATCAAATGACCTGCAGCTTCTCTTTCAGACTGTTTTGTCTTTTAAAGCACTGAGTAAAGTTTTGACTGAGTAAAGTCACATTGTCTGTGAGAGGCAGGCAGGCAGGCAGGCAGGCAGGCAGGCAGGCAGGCAGGCAGGCAGGCAGGCAGGCAAGGCAGGCAGGCAGGCAGGGCAGGCTGATCAGCGGAGCTAACAGACAGAGGAGAGGCGACAGTAAATAGCAGGTGTAAATCCTGCCGGTTTCCGTCCTCTCCTCTCCTCTGCAGTGTTCTGACAGGGATTAATGGAGCCATTAATCTTAGAGAAGAAATGAATGACTTAAATGTCCACCAACCTGCGCTGGAGTCGCTGCCCGCTGCCCATCCCGCCCTGTCTCTGCCCACCCAGGCATGACGGATGGTCGCCCAGCCTGCCAACCCATCCATCCATCCCTGGCACAGTCTGCCTGCCTCACCAGCACAGCGGGGCCTCTGGCAATAGGCTACCCACCACTTCCTCTTCTCTATTCACATCCTGGTCTTACAGCTTAGCCAGCCCCAGTGTGTGAGTGTATGTGTTGTGTGAGTGCGTGTGCGTGTCCTAACAGGCCAGTGTAAATTCACAGTGCCACCAGTACCTAGTCAGGGAGAGAGGCTGCTTTTAGACCCTGTGGACAGGGAGTGAAGGGTAGGAGGAATAGAGGGGGGAGGAGGGATGGAGAAGGTAGGGCCTGTAACCAGCCGTCTGTGGTTTGGGGCTGTGGTAGAGAGAGGCCACATGATGCTAGGCTGCTGAGGGGGCATGCCTCTGGTAGGAGTGGCAAAGCACAGCTTGCAGTAGTCAGATGTGGCTTAACTCTACCCAGCAGTAAGTGAAACCAGACACAGTAGTCCAAACTAGGGCTGTTACGGTGACCGTATTACCACCATACCGGCTGTCACGAGTCATGACTACAGTCAAATCCACGTGACCATTTAGTCATGGTAACTAGGCTTATTCAAGCTCTGATGCTGCTGATGGTCATTCGTAGCCTACCAAACTTGCTAACTGCCTGGTACTCAGCACGCTATTGTTCATCTAATCACTCTGACATCAATGCAAATGTAATCGAAAATCAAATCAAACACTTCACGAGAGCCCATGAGCTTTCTATAGGCTAGGCCTACAATGTTTATTTCTCAACTTTCCTAATAATAAGCACTTTGCTTCGCTTTACAACAGGAGTATAGCCTACCTGGCTGGCATGAAAATTAACCACGGGAAAAGCGTCCTTCTTTCGCTATTTAAGTGTATAGATGACATGTCTTTTTTCCCCCTGCCCCTGTTTCGAGACAGGTGCATGATAATGGCCCATTCTAAATCAAAACTAATTTCACACATACAGTGGGGAAAAAAGTATTTAGTCAGCCACCAATTGTGCAAGTTCTCCCACTTAAAAAGATGAGAGAGGCCTGTAATTTTCATCATAGGTACACGTCAACTATGACAGACAAATTGAGATTTTTTTTCTCCAGAAAATCACATTGTAGGATTTTTAATGAATTTATTTGCAAATTATGGTGGAAAATAAGTATCTGGTCACCTACAAACAAGCAAGATTTCTGGCTCTCACAGACCTGTAACTTCTTCTTTAAGAGGCTCCTCTGTCCTCCACTCGTTACCTGTATTAATGGCACCTGTTTGAACTTGTTATCAGTATAAAAGACACCTGTCCACAACCTCAAACAGTCACACTCCAAACTCCACTATGGCCAAGACCAAAGAGCTGTCAAAGGACACCAGAAACAAAATTGTAGACCTGCACCAGGCTGGGAAGACTGAATCTGCAATAGGTAAGCAGCTTGGTTTGAAGAAATCAACTGTGGGAGCAATTATTAGGAAATGGAAGACATACAAGACCACTGATAATCTCCCTCGATCTGGGGCTCCACGCAAGATCTCACCCCGTGGGGTCAAAATTATCACAAGAACGGTGAGCAAAAATCCCAGAACCACACGGGGGACCTAGTGAATGACCTGCAGAGAGCTGGGACCAAAGTAACAAAGCCTACCATCAGTAACACACTACGCCGCCAGGGACTCAAATCCTGCAGTGCCAGACGTGTCCCCCTGCTTAAGCCAGTACATGTCCAGGCCCGTCTGAAGTTTGCTAGAGTGCATTTGGATGATCCAGAAGAGGATTGGGAGAATGTCATATGGTCAGATGAAACCAAAATAGAACTTTTTTGGTAAAAACTCAACTCGTCGTGTTTGGAGGACAAAGAATGCTGAGTTGCATCCAAAGAACACCATACCTACTGTGAAGCATGGGGGTGGAAACATCATGCTTTGGGGCTGTTTTTCTGCAAAGGGACCAGGACGACTGATCCGTGTAAAGGAAAGAATGAATGGGGCCATGTCGTGAAGCAAGGGCATTGAAGATGAAACGTGGCTGGGTCTTTCAGCATGACAATGATCCCAAACACACCGCCCGGGCAACGAAGGAGTGGCTTTGTAAGAAGCATTTCAAGGTCCTGGAGTGGCCTAGCCAGTCTCCAGATCTCAACCCCGTAGAAAATCTTTGGAGGGAGTTGAAAGTCCGTGTTGCCCAGCGACAGCCCCAAAACATCACTGCTCTAGAGGAGGTCTGCATGGAGGAATGGGCCAAAATACCAGCAACAGTGTGTGAAAACCTTGTGAAGACATACAGAAAACGTTTGACCTTTGTCATTGCCAACAAAGGGTATATAACAAAGTATTGAGAAACTTTTGTTATTGACCAAATACTTATTTTCCACCATAATTTGCAAATAAATTCATTAAAAATCCTACAATGTGATTTTCTGGATTTTTTTTTCTCATTTTGTCTGTCATAGTTGATGTGTACCTATGATGAACATTACAGGCCTCTCTCATCTTTTTAAGTGGGAGAACTTGCACAATTGGTGGCTGACTAAATACTTTTTCCCCCACTGTATATGTAAAGACAAGATTACATTAAGAATAGTCTGGTGGATCACAATATTAGCCTCACTTGTGATTGATATGGCTTTTTTCCCCCAACTTTTTCTAATCATAGTTGCACACCTCATGTAGCCTAGCCCATAGGCCTATTTGTTTTTTAAATGTTTTTGATAAGGTTTGTATCACAACTGAAGTGGCCAAATAACTTCTTAAAATTAAGGACATCCACTTTGGGGGATAGTAGATTGACATAGGCTATTGCTTTTGCTGTTCGTTAGGCCTACTCATCTTGTTGGCTGACGAAAAGTACATGTGGACAGTTCTTCTAACATCTTCAATATGCGCCTCGGAATTCGATAATAAGGACGTGCGCAGTTGGTCCCCGATGTGTCTGTCTTCACTTGTAGCCTACTTCGGAGCTGAGATGCCAGTTAGAAGGACCCGATCACGTGACGGTCATTGGTTAATAAGAATTGAGATATCTGAGAGAGCCATGTGAGTGAGAGGTGCTTCAGAGCATGGCGATTAGCAGCTGGGAGAAGTGAATTATAATTATTATATTCAGCCCAAGGGCACAACTGCCACTGGCCGCAAAAGGCATGGATTTTTTTTAGGGGGCATTACGGCCACACAAGGGGGATGCCGCCGGGAAATTCAAGGCATGATCAAGTGCTCTCTGAATGAGAGACTGATGAAATGTGTGCAGCAAAGCAGAGCTCATGCCTTTCATGTGACTGTCTTCAAATCATTAGACTATCATCATGCAGCCTTAGAATGTATTAAAAATCAAAACATATAGCACAACGTTTGTATCACAAGTAAAGTGCATAAATAACTCTAAATTAAGCAGATAGGAGGACCTATTTCTTTGTTAACTGCTCAACACAGAATAGCCTCATGTGTGCACTCCCTCATAAATAGTTTGGAGAAAATATATTTTCTATTTTGATTCAGCTATGTTCAATTGTATTCTTCATACTATAAAATATTGCCACGGAATTCTAAGCAAATCTTATCTGCTATATGAACTAGTGTAGCCCACAGCCATATGGCATAGCAAAATCAGGGCCTAACATAAGGACAACTACGAGTATGCTATTCTGTTCTTCTGAAATAGCTGAGCTATTCTGTTCTTCATATCATGTTTCTTTAGACCTGTCAACAAAACAAAAAAGATGTATGGTGATGGTGTAGGCTATATTAAATTGATTTATTTGACTTTTTACAATGTAGATGTTCCAAAGATCGGCATCAGTGGCTTGCAGGCTATGCGCGGAAGCCAGAAGATGCTAAACGTGTTTATGTTAATTACCGGTCAATTACCGTGAGACCGGCGGTTATTTGCTTGACAATCACCGGCTGACAAAATTTAATGACTGCCACAGCCCTAGTCCACACCAACAGATCCACTCTAGGCGACATTACAGGACTTGCCTTTTGAACACATGCAGGTGTAGCTGGACCTTGTGGAAATCCAAGATGTCGCTGTTGAAGGATCATTGGCTCAAGTTGCTTGTGGAAGGTATAAAAATGAATCAGGATCTAATCCACAGAACCTGATGGAAACCTACACCCTTCATTACCAAGAGACTACCACTATAATTTCACCTCTCCAACCATGGTATCTGGATTCAACGTAAATGCCATAGTGGATATTAAATGAGTGAACGGCCGTGTATAAAATCATAGAACAGCACATTGAGCCAGTAAGTGAGTGGGTGGGGCTGTGGTGTTAACGGCTTGCCTGCCAGCGCGAGACCTCTCATCTCATCAATAAGTCGCCAGTCCTTCTGCCTCGACGCCGCTCTGCCCCCCACCTCCCGCCTCCCACTCTTCCCGTTCCCTGGCCTTACTAAATTACCCCTCAGCACCAAGGCCACAGAACGGTGGACTACACAGACACAGTAACCCTTTCTACACTACAGGTCTAGTCTGAAACCAGGAAGAGAGAAAGCCTTGTATTTGTGACTGCTGTGTACTTTAAGTATCAGGTCCTCTGTACCGGCAAGACAATTATCCTGACAAGCTCTCAACATTTTGCATGACACACATCAAAAGATAGCCATGTCAAACTCTGGAGGAGAGGACAATGACTAAATAACACCATGAAATCAGAAAACAAGGAGAAGCTCAAATCCCCATTTCGATCCAATCAGAACACATCATAGTGCAAAGCTGAGAAAATCCACCTTTCAAGAGTTTACCACTGTCTGTACATGTCCAGGATATTCCTCAGGTTTCAGCTAGGAGCAAAACCAGCTTACGGGCCAAGAAATGTGCCGACACATGTACTAGCCTAGCTCTCATAGCCCTGAGTCAGTTTCCCCGCATTTGAAAAAGCTATTGGAAACCACTCTTCATAGCGCTCTTCCTTTCTCTCCCCTGTAAGTGGCCCAATAAATAAAGCCACAGGTAGGGATCTACTGTGGTGAAACACCCAGCAATGTGCAGGTATCCCAGTTTGACATATTGCCATGCCAGCAATATCTCTGGCTGTAAAACAGTGCCCTCCTCCTCCATAGAGCTGAGTGGGTAGTAGTTACCCACGCCATAGTGTGTGTGTGTGTGTGTGTGTGTGTGTGTGTGTGTGTGTGTGTGTGTGTGTGTGTGTATAGTGAGTAATTGGATTAATAACCCACAGTAGGAACCACAGCACATCTGGTAGGCACAGGATGCTCTAGTGCCAGCATTAGGAAACCTTTCCCAGCAGCACTGAGTGAGTGATTGAGCATGTTCCAGTTGGAGCTTTATTAGCAGTAGGCGAAAGCAGGTACTGACTCCCATGAGTCAGCTAGGATGGTGGAAAAAGCCAATGTTTCTGCTGTATGGGTTATTGCACAATGTCCACTAGATTACTAGGTGAGTATGACTGGGAAGTGAGGATGAAATGATCCGGACAAACTGAAAGACCCACTGTACAGTGAGGCTGCTTTGGTTGACACAGTGTGTCGTAAATTCACCACAGAGACTCAAACTATTTCACATGCGAGGGAATAGTTCTGCCATGTTCCCCAGGCCTGGGTGCTCTGTTTCCTGGCTTGGCCCTGGAGAAGCCCAGGGTTCAGTGTGGTGGTGCGTACTGGACACGGCTAACTATGTTTGCTCATCACAGCCCAGTCATGCCGGTTGTTTGCACAACGCCTCCCACACGCTGTGAGAAAGATCTCACATGGCTGGCAGATTGGGCTGGGAAGGATGGGCCCCTGTGTGTGTGTGTCTGCCCACACACTCAGGGAGTGTCACGTCTATTACTGAAGTCGTTGAGAAATGGCCTGAGGAGTACAGCCCTGCAGTATAGACCCAGCCCTCTCTGCCTGCATGGCCCTGACAGCAAGTCTCAACAAATACAACAATGTAACAGAGAGGAAAGGAGAGAGGAAAGGAGTGGAAGAGAGAGAATCCCGCAAAATATGATTCTTCAGTCTTCCGGCAGCCCCATCTGTAATTAGCTGGTGGTGGTGCTGGGGTATGTAAAGAATGGCCCAGCTGACAGCTTAGAACGCCTGTGTGTGTGTGCATGCGCGTGGGACTGTGGGGTCTGATGCACGGACTGCCCATCCACACACACACACACACACACACACACACACGCGCACCCAACAAAAATAAGCGTGGCTGAACAGCAGCTGACAGCCTGGAAACACCAGCACATTCCAACCTGTCAATGTCTCAGAGAGCCACACACACACAGAGCACATGCCTCTGCAGACGCAACACACTGCAAACACACAGAGGCAATGTGATACACAGTATCTCTACAGACTTCAGCAGGCCCTGCTATAAGCCAAGCCCGTGAAAACAGAGAGGAGATTATGGACCAGGCTTTACAGGTTAGTAAGTCGTGACATGCACCTCCAGCAGGTTCATAAATCAGATGGGCTGGGGGCACAGAGGGGGAGACTCCAGGGAGAGGGCTGGATTACACACACACACACCTCTTTCAGCGTAACCGTTAGGTAAATCCCTCTATAATAACCTACTCTTTATCCTAGGCCACACATGATACACCTCGCACTGTGTGTGTGTGTGCGCGTGTGTTTTGCACGTGTGTTTTGCACGTGTGTGTTGCACAAGTCAAACATAAGGATTATGGCATTACAAATCCAGCAAACAAATATTTCTTATTAGCCCACTTCATAATTAGTCATCATCACCATTTTATCCAAAACCCATGGAATCACAAACTAAAGACAATCTACTAAAACAAGGACTGTAATAATGTGCACTCACTCATACAGTGGTTATAATAAACAAACAATCACTTGAACAAACAACAAAAAAAGACTTTGCTCAGTGTTTTAGGCTACGCAATTATCAATCGGATTCCTAAATGCTAAACAATTAACAATTCATGATGCCATTAAATGAACAAATGTTTTTGTCTCGCCGTCTGTTGAAGACAATAGAGGTTAAAACTACTTTTCCTGCAGCAGAAGTCCAGCCATTTAAAATAAGAGGCTTGACAAGGGGAGCCAGAGAGAGAGAGACTGCATATGAAGAAAAAGTTAAAATTAAAGCAGAGTTAAGTTAGCAATATAATGTAAAGGGCTTATAGTTATCAAAGTATGTTTCTGCAGACACACTGAGCACAGGAACCAGGTCACAAGCTAGCATCAGAGGGGCATGGAAACATTCAAACCACCACACGCTCATGGCCACCATTGTCTTCTTGGTGCGACAGTGTCCTGTCCTTGTGGTTATAAGAAGGAACCGAAAAAGAACATTCAGAACAGTCTAGTGTTGGGCAAATCACGCCATAACAAACACATACTAGTAGAAGACTTTAACAGGTATAATTGGAGATGGCAGAGTTTGTCAGTGCAGGCAATGATGAATCCGATGGTGAACTCAATGAGGCATATGAAAGCCATTCTGAATGGATGAGAATGAAGACCAGAACTGCAGAAAACCACCAAGGGGTGTCTACCACCCCAGGGAGAAGACGACTGTACAGACTGGCTGCTACTCTCAATATCACCCTGCGTCTCCTCTACAGAAACTCTTTAGAGACTAGCTACATCAACATGACCAAAGTAAGATACCAGTTACAGGCTGAGAGAGATGGTCTTCAGACACAGCTCCCTGTGCTAGAGTTGAACAACCTTGGATGGAGGCGTTTTAATTCCAGTTTGTACTAAATCTCTACTGACAAGAAAAACTGGGAGGAGAGCCAACAGGACTCTCTGAGGAGAGGAGCAGACCTAGTGATCATAAACAGCAGAGAGGAACAAGTATTTGTCAACGGATTCTGGGAAGTCTGCTTGGTCTGACGGACAGAGATGAAGAGGGGGTCTGGAATTGGGTGGATGGCACACTGCTTACCACTGGGTACTGGGCGAGTGGAGAGCCTAATAGTCATCTAGGACTGGACGAGGACTGTGCTGAGCAATGGCCCAACCCTTCTTCTGTAGAGAAAAGCTGGCATGATGCACCATGCAGCGAAGTGCATTTCTGGTCCTGTGAGAAATCGGCCTAGACGTAACTAAAACTTCAAACCCAACTAAAGTTAAACTCAAGTCGCCTACTCTCGACCAGGACATCATTAACAAAGACATCAGTGCTAGTGCTTAATTACACAAATTAATAATGCAAATTAATTGTGCTTAAACATGCTCTGTCGGGTTCATTTATGGTCATGTTTATGTTCTCCTTTTGTAGTAATTTTGTGTCAAAACTGTCATTTTCAAATTGAATTAATTAAATGTTGTATTACTGTATAACTCTGAGATGTATCTCAAACATTTGTTCATGTTCGTGTGGCTGTGAGTGTGTGGCTGTGAGTGTGTGGCTGTGAGTGTGTGTGGTGTGAGAGTGTGTGGCTGTGAGTGTGTGTTGTGTGAGAAGAGACTCCGGGTTTGAGTGGTACAGACAAATTCAATCTATGGAGAAACCTGAGACTGCAGAGAGGCTGGTTTCGACAAGCAGAGAGAGAGAGAGGGGGAGGGGAGAAGCAGGGGAGAGAGAGCAATAAACCAATACTAATAGAAATGAAACACAAGTCTGATTTATCACTGATCCAGTGCCTCTAATTAATGACATACACTTTCATATGAAACTACGATTCACACGCCTCTGAAGATTTAAACAATTACAGTTGCTTTTATGTGTCGGTAAGCCCAATGCACTTAAACAGTCTATATAAATGTGCTCGGTGTGAATAAAAAACGTGCTATGACAGAAAACCATAAAAAGGATAGCTCCAGTTGTTGTTTTGGGTATTCCAGCCAGACGATGCACATCAGTGAGTCCCAGTACCACTGGACTGAGCCTGTACAGCATCACAGATACAACAGCTTCTCCTTAGTTAGCATTCACAGCAGAGCTGGGAGATGACAGAGAGAAAATCAGGCTCCGCTGTTGTTAACAATGCAGAGGGTCACACAGCCGTGGACATACCTATTTCAGCCTGGACTAGGAGAGAGAGGGAGGGGACCATTTCTGACCAGGCCTCTCTCCAATAAATCCCTCCACTGCCATACTGCAAAGGTCTGGGCAGCGGCTCGCCTCCCTCTCCTTCCTCCTCTCTCACCACAGAATTGTAGGACGCTAGCCTGACAAATATGGTCAACACTGCCAGAATCTTGGCAGGACATTGGTCAATCAGGGGGAACACAGTAATTACACTGTCCATAGACAGAATACAAGGAATGGGGCCAATACAGCCATTTCAACCATTCAGCGAATCCTGTGTGTGTGTGTGTGTGTGTGTGTGTGTGTGTGTGTGTGTGTGTAAGTGTGTGTAAGTGTGTAAATCAAAGTGTACTATTTGACACTTGCTTGATGAAACAATCAGAGTGAATCCGTCCTTCAGTGCTCTGCTAGTTTACTGTGGTTATCAACAGGATGGCAGAAGTGGGTTGAATAAATCCACAAAACAGCACCATTTCAAACGCTCCCTGACAGCTCAGTCAAAAACAACTAGAATTGGCAATCAATAGAATAAACTACAAGGAACATGCCAGAGTCTCTGAATACAGCAGAAATAGACATCACTGACAGGAAAACTGTATGATCCTTACAGCCTGGGAGCTTTATTACTCATGGCTGATATTTAAGTGTTGGATTAGTAAATGTACATTAAAAGGATCTCCGATCTGATGCAGATCTAATGATGTACATAGACATGAGCTATACACTGAGGACATTCATAAAGATATTTACTGATGTAAAGTTTATTCATGTTGTGTTATTATGTCTTACAATGTGATTGCGTGATTACTGTGTGATTGCTCGCAATCCACATTCCTATCAACCTCGTTGATTGGCAATAAAGGTTTCTGATTCAAATGCAACAAAAAAGTGCTCTATAGCAGAACCCTGTCAGGGTTATGACCCTGTTTCATTACGGTCCTCTAAGCTTCATCCACATGGGTAGGAAAGACCATAAACCAGAAGTCTCTGGTCACATTAAACCTTAATATTCAGCAGTGAGAAAAGGCCAGGGTTGAAGGTCAAACCAGTGAAACTGATGAAGACAAGAGGTTGTCAGGATGGTCATTAAGTCCTAGCTTGTCGTAAAGGTATGGAGCAGAGGAGAGATGGCGACAGTAAAGTGGTTCTGCTATTACACTGGGGAGAGAGGGCGGGTGAGGGGAGAGGGGGAAGAAGATGGAACCCAATATAAGAGAGGTCATGACCTTCTAATCTCCTGAGCCCTGACATCCCCAACGGAACAGACCACTGGTGACTGGTCCAAAGCTCCGGAATGTTCATTTAGTGAGGGAATACGCTAACCGCAAGATTCTCCTTTAAATATCTTGGATTTCTGTGCTTGTTTTCTTCATTCTTTGTTCTTTGTTGACTGCATAAACATGTTCATTTTGACAAAGTTGTGGTGAGTAGGGTTTTGCTGAATCCTAGTGTTAGCAGAGCTATTGTTGTCTCAAATCCATGTCTTCCTTCACAGCAGTACTGTTGTCACCGAACATGACTAGCTCAAAGAGGCCTGTCTTTCCTGAAGATGTATTTAACTGTGGAGGTTGTCTGCTAGTAGAATGTATTCTCTGTCCATTTGAGAGCAAAACAACTGCTTTCAATTGTATTTCTGATACCCAGCTCTCCACAGAGATCATTTGTGGTCTACTGCATCCGTCATGTAGCATGCCATGTGGTCATCTGACCTGGTTAATTAGTGGCAAGCCAACAAACATATGGTCAAGTGACATACTAATTAATTGTCAACAAAGAAGCAGCTTCCATATGCAGACATAATGAAGGCTAAGATGCATTACTAGACATGTAACCTGTAATTCCACAGAGAGGCTGAGGCTGAATGGAAGGCTAATCCAAGATACCAGAGAGAGTTGACCAACAAAAACGCCACGCTCTCCGTAGCCGATGTGAGTAAGACTTTTAAGCAGGTCAACATTCACAAGGCCGCAGGGCCAGACGGATTACCAGGATGTGTACTCCGAGCATGTGCTGACCAACTGGCAAGTGTCTTCACTGACATTTTCAACATGTCCCTGACTGAGTCTGTAATACCAACATGTTTCAAGCAGACCACCATAGTCCCTGTGCCCAAGGACTCTAAGATAACCTGCCTAAATGACTACCGACCCGTAGCACTGATGTCTGTAGCCATGAAGTGCTTTGAAAGGCTGGTCATGGCTCACATCAACAGCATTATCCCAGAAACCCTAGACCCACTCCAATTTGCATACCGCCCCAACAGATCCACAGATGATGCAATCTCTATTGCACTCCACACTGCCCTTTCCCACCTGGACAAGAGGAACACCTACTTGAGAATGCTATTCATTGACTACAGCTCAGCATTCAACACCATAGTGCCCTCTAAGCTCATCACTAAGCTAAGGATCCTGGGACTAAACACCTCCCTCTGCAACTGGATCCTGGACTTCCTGACGGGCCGCCCCCCAGGTGGTAAGGGTAGGTAACAACACATCTGCCACACTGATCCTCAACACGGGGGCCCCCTCAGGGGTGCGTGCTCAGTCCCCTCCTGTACTCTCTGTTCACCCATGACTGCATGGCCAGGCACGACTCCAACACCATCATTAAGTTTGCCGACGACACAACAGTGGTAGGCCTGATCACTGACAACGATGAGACAGCCTATAGGGAGGAGGTCAGAGACCTGGCCGTGTGGTGCCAGGACAACAACCTCTCCCTCAACGTGACTAAGACAAAGGAGATGATTGTGGACTACAGGAAAAAAAGAGGACTGAGCACGCCCCCATTCTCATCGACGGGGCTGTAGTGGAACAGGTTGAGAGCTTCAAGTTCCTTGGTGTCCACATCACCAACAAACTATCATGGTCCAAACACACCAAGACAGTCGTGAAGAGGGCACGACAAAGCCTATTCCCCCTCAGGAGACTGAAAATATTTGGCATGGGTCCTCAGATCCTCAAAAAATTCTACAGCTGCACCATCGAGAGCATCCTGACTGGTTGCATCACCGCCTGGTATGGCAACTGCTTGGCCTCCGACCACAAGGCACTACAGAGGGTAGTGCGTACGGCCCAGTACATCACTGAGGCCAAGCTTCCTGCCATCCAGGACCTCTATACCAGGCGGTGTCAGAGGAAGGCCCTCAAAATTGTCAAAGACTCCAGCCACCCTAGTCATAGACTGTTCTCCCTGCTACCGCACGGCAAGCGGTACCGGAGTGCCAAGTCTAGGTCCAAAAGACTTCTCAACAGCTTCTACCCCCAAGCCATAAGACTCCTGAACAGCTAATCATGGCTACCCGGACTATTTGCACTGCCCCCCCAACCCATTCTTTTTTACGCTGCTGCTACTCTGTTAATTATTTATGCATAGTCACTTTAACTCTACCCACATGTACATATTACTTCAACTATCTCAACTAGCCGGTGCCCCCGCACATTGACTCTGCACCGGTACCCCCCTGTATATATAGCCTCCCTACTGTTATTTTATTTTACTTCTGCTCTTTTTTTCTCAACACATTTTTTGTTGTTTTATTTTTTACTTTTTTTGTTAAAAATAAATGCACTGTTGGTTAAGGGCTGTAAGTAAGCATTTCACTGTAATGTCTGCACCTGTTGTATTCGGCGCATGTGACCAATACAATTTGATTTGATTTGATTTGAACCAGAGATGAGTTAGCGTGAGTTAGTAAGAGGTAGCGGGTAGCATTGCTTTGCCATGCTTGCTTTGCTATGCTTTGATTTGCTTCACTTTGCTCTGCTCTGCCTTGCATGTTACCTCAGAGTGACGCCTCTGCCCTCGGGCTCAGCTGGCTCCGGCTGACAGCACCCGGTTAGGGCCCCCACCCAGGGTTACGGGAAAATTTAGGGTAGACTGGGCTCTCAAACTCTGGCGGGCAGGCAGTCACTCCAATTACAAAGCCACAAGTCCTCAACGGCTGACCAGGCGGATACAAGAGTCCCATCTCCCAAACGTCTGGAAAGGCGGATGAAGGCGGTAACTGATAACTGACAAAATTGTATACACTCACTACTCACTCTGGACAACAGCGTCTGCTAAATGACTAAAATGTCAAATGTAATGTGCTGGGGGTTTGAAGACCCCAGGGGAGAACAGAGTATTGATCTACCTGCCATCATCTTCTGGGCCTCATAGGGCTCCATGTAGCCATCGTTCTCTGTGCTGGCCTGGGTCACCTTCTCTGTGTTGGCCTGGGTCCCCCCGTCCTGCTCTGCATCAAATGGGTCTGCATAGTCATCCAGGATAATGAGCTGGAGAGAGAGAGAGGGAAGGAGAAGGGGATGAGAGTAGGTGAGAAAATATTAGAATACATTTTGCTGCTCTGTTTAACACCACAACACATTCCGGAGTTACAGGGAGTTACATTGCAGAGGCAGGAGACGAGGAGACAACCTTACATGCTGGCCAGACCGTGCGTGCGTGCGTCAGCGTGTGCCATCACGCGCATGTTGATTTTTTCCTCCCACACCAGACACGATCAGGATACGCAGGTTGAAATATCAAAACGAACTCTGAACCAACTATATTAACTTGGTAACAGGTCGAAAAGTATTAAACATTTATGGCAATTTAGCTAGCTAGCTTGCTGATGCTAGCTAATTTGTCCTGGGATATAAACATTGGGTTGTTATTTTACCTGAAATGCACAAGGTCCTCTACTCCAACAATTAATTCACAGATAAATCAGTACACCAAGTTCAGGCTTCCTTCAGGCTTCTTCTTCTTTGGACTTTATATGTCGGTTGGCAACCAACTTTAAGATGCATTACCACCACCAACTGGACTGGAGTGTGGACCTCAGATCATCTTTCAATCACCCACATGGGTATATGCTCTTAAAAACCAATGAGGAGATGGGAGAGGCAGGACTTGCTGCGCGTCGAGTGTCACAAATAGAACCAAGTTCTATTTTAGCGCCTGGCCACGCAGACGAGCAGTGTGGGTGCAATGATTGAATAACATGTATGTGTACGCGACGCGTCCGGTCAGCATGTTAGGAGAGGGAGAGGAGGTGAGGTGACAGTATTAGTGATAGTACCAGGAACATGCGATCTCTACACGCCACAACACCCAGACAGAAGATGGAGAGAGAGAGAGACATAAAAAACATTCTCTTAGTCTGTGTGCCTCAGTACCACCATCTCCTCTTTAGACTTAGTGCTCCCTGCTACTGCTACGTCTAATTATACCGTGGCATTCTGGCAGTGGCTGCTTTTCAAAGAGCAGGGAGAAAAAGAGAACAGGTAAACTGTCTTAAAGAGAAACAATTCTGCAGATTTACAGGGAGTTGGCAGCGAGCCATGGCTAATTGCAGTCTTGCTCTCTTTACTAAGAATTTCTTGCAGAAGCTGGCAATTAAGTGGACATCCTGTCCTGAGCTCCAGAAATACAGCCAACTCTTAGGGTATCAAAATGACTGTCCACACAGTCACAGCATCTCTGGCCAGAGCAATTTACTGAGGCCCACGAAAACCGCTCCCCCTTCACACAGAATGATCTTCCATATAAAAAAGTAAAGATCTTGAAGTTGAAGGAGAAGACCTATCTCTCCCATCTGTCATGTTGGACAGGGACTCCAAAGAATGAGGCTCACCAGAGAGGGTTTGGACCAGAGAGGGTTTGGACCAGAGGGGTGTTGGACTGCCTACTACCAGTACCAGGCAGTGAACATACAAGGCCGATCTTCAGTTGGGACTCTAGAGAATCAATAGTGGTGCCAGTCTGTTCACCCAGCGGGCAGACAGACGGACTGGAGGAGTGGGGGTGGCTGGGTCCAAAATCTGGGAAACAACTCAATGGAGACCTACCCTGATTAAGTCGACACACACACACACACACATACACACACAAAATGCGCAGACAAGCATACTGTATACTGACAAGCACACACAGGACACATTTTCACAGACAATCACACACATGCAGTCAAGCACACACACACTCACAGGAAAGGAGTCGATTGGCACTACACTCCATGAGTCATACGTTAGCAGGAAGGGGTTTGGTTTCATTCTAAATAAGCTCTTCAGTCATCTAGTGAACAGAGCAGGGCAATCCTAGGGTGAACCAGGCTAATGCATGCCATGGCTGTGCCTCCAACTAACCAGCTGTCCTTAAGAACAACCACAGCCCTTCCTCTCCTCCACACCCTTCTCAGAAATACAGCCCACAGGGGAAGACACCTGCCAAGCCTCCCAGGCGGGGACTTTAAGGGGAATCGAGGAACCCAGTACAGTACGATCCATATCTAAAGCATTTCCCCAACTCTAGGCTTTGACACCACCTGGGAAAGCACCATCCTTCCCCTTCTGATCCAGTTTTGATTTCACTTAACAAGACAAGATATACAAAACTGAAACCTTTCAAAGTGCATAGCATTAAAGAGTGAAAAGTTCACCTTGGATTATGCAATGATGCGTAGGGTAAGAGGAGCATAGAGGAAGAAGGTAGCATGTATATGCTCCAACTGATCACCTACACAAATCGGTAGATTAGATACTAGACAGGTTTAAAAAAGCCCCTTAAAATGTGCTTCATACTGGCTACTTTGTGTTGTTATACACCGAAGGCCTGCCTCCTCCTTTTCCATCAGGTTTTGGGACATACAGTGGGGAAAAAAAGTATTTAGTCAGCCACCAATTGTGCAAGTTCTCCCACTTAAAAAGATGAGAGAGGCCTGTAATTTTCATCATAGGTACACGTCAACTATGACAGACAAATTGAGAAAAGAAAATCCAGAAAATCACATTGTAGGATTTTTAATGAATTTATTTGCAAATTATGGTGGAAAATAAGTATTTGGTCACCTACAAACAAGCAAGATTTCTGGCTCTCACAGACCTGTAACTTCTTCTTTAAGAGGCTCCTCTGTCCTCCACTCGTTACCTGTATTAATGGCACCTGTTTGAACTTGTTATCAGTATAAAAGACACCTGTCCACAACCTCAAACAGTCACACTCCAAACTCCACTATGGCCAAGACCAAAGAGCTGTCAAAGGACACCAGAAACAAAATTGTAGACCTGCACCAGGCTGGGAAGACTGAATCTGCAATAGGTAAGCAGCTTGGTTTGAAGAAATCAACTGTGGGAGCAATTATTAGGAAATGGAAGACATACAAGACCACTGATAATCTCCCTCGATCTGGGGCTCCACGCAAGATCTCATCCCGTGGGGTCAAAATGATCACAAGAACGGTGAGCAAAAATCCCAGAACCACACGGGGGGGACCTAGTGAATGACCTGCAGAGAGCTGGGACCAAAGTAACAAAGCCTACCATCAGTAACACACTACGCCAAAAGGGACTCAAATCCTGCAGTGCTAGACGTGTCCCCCTGCTTAAGCCAGTACATGTCCAGGCCCGTCTGAAGTTTGCTAGAGTGCATCCAGAAGAGGATTGGGAGAATGTCATATGGTCAGATGAAACCAAAATATAACTTTTTGGTAAAAACTCAACTCGTCGTGTTTGGAGGACAAAGAATGCTGAGTTGCATCCAAAGAACACCATACCTACTGTGAAGCATGGGAGTGAAAACATCATACTTTGGGGCTATTTTTTCTGCAAAGGACCAGGACGACTGATCCGTGTAAAGGAAAGAATGAATGGGGCCATGTATCGTGAGATTTTGAGTGAAAACCTCCTTCCATCAGCAAGGGCATTGAAGATGAAACGTGGCTGGGTCTTTCAGCATGACAATGATCCCAAACACACCGCCCGGGCAACGAAGGAGTGGCTTCGTAAGAAGAATTTCAAGGTCCTGGAGTCTCCAGATCTCAACCCCATAGAAAATCTTTGGAGGGAGTTGAAAGTCCGTGTTGCCCAGCGACAGCCCCAAAACATCACTGCTCTAGAGGAGATCTGCATGGAGGAATGGGCCAAAATACCAGCAACAGTGTGTGAAAACCTTGTGAAGACTTACAGAAAACGTTTGACCTGTGTCATTGCCAACAAAGGGTATATAACAAAGTATTGAGAAACTTTTGTTATTGACCAAATACTTATTTTCCACCATAATTTGCAAATAAATTCATAAAAAATCCTACAATGTGATTTTCTGGATTTTTTTTTCTCATTTTGTCTGTCATAGTTGACGTGTACCTATGATGAAAATTACAGGCCTCTCTCATCTTTTTAAGTGGGAGAACTTGCACAATTGGTGGCTGACTAAATACTTTTTTTCCCCACTGTAACATAACTAGGACTAGTTTGCCACAGCGTAATTATGGGTTCCTCCTCTGTTTTTCTTCTGTGATATTAAAAGAGGAATTACATCCAATGCAAACACTCTTTTGGCTTGTTTTCGTACCACAAATATTATACATCTCACACACAACTTGAATTCAATTCAGCCAGTCAGGTTACAAATGTTTCTGTCCCAGAAGTCATCAACAGTTACAAATGGCATGTATCTTTATCCCCTTCACACTATATATCACCTTGGGTCTGTTTCCATATGGATACAGTAGCACAGCCCAAACCAGATACTAAGTAATCCTGACCAAAACAAGAGATACATCACATGTATAGTGGTGGAGAGTGTACATACAGCCAGCCCAGAGCACTGGAAGCCCAGTCTGACTGAACACATTCCATATGGGAGAGAGCAAGAGAGAACCTCAGTGCATTAAGCTGCCTGTGTAGGGCAGGCAGGCAGGCAGGCAGTGTATGCCAGAAGCCATCTGTGTGTCCACGTGGTAAACACAGTGGAGAAAACCTGGCTTAGTAATTAAGGGAAACTATGCCTTATGACTGGAATGCCTTCAACCCCATACTTACTATATCTTAGTGTATATGGAAGTAGAAGATATTCGATGACTTATGTCAGTGCCCTCCTCAGAGAGGGCACAATACCTGACAGTAGGACAGTTCTACTGTACGCCACAAAGCTGTAGCTAGCTTAACGATGGATAGCCGCTGTGCCCACAAACATTATATTGGATTGTGTGGTCCTGTCATCAAACAGCAGGGACCAAAAAAGATTGATGTATTAAACGAAGTGGAAAAGAACATTGCAATCAAGCTAGACATTCTGTATATTTAGCCCTGTGACTGGTCTTCAATCATTTTTCACAGGCAGCCAGTGAAAGCTCTTTTTAGCACCTGGTAATGTTGCTGCTACTGAGAAGGAGAGAGGAGAGCCATTCTGCTTGTCCTCTGGAGCCTGAAGCTGAGGTTGATAGTGAGGCTGGTTCTGGATGGCAGGTTCCTGCCTCCCACCACCTCTCCTTATCACTTAGTACTAGCTACCCCACCATATTTTCATATTTGAGAACAATTTTTTCCGGAGATCTTAATTTGTGTCGACAGGGATTTCTCTGCCTAAGATACCAAGAAACAGTCTTAAAAACGTACAAACGAAGCAATGGAATGGACCAACTACATTCCATTTGACATTTCTCCACATCAATCTTACATTTCCATATCCATTATTCAGAGAAAGTGAATTTAGGGAAACAAGCAAACAACTCAGTCCAAATGAAAGTAAAAGTTGGCAGTTACCACACTACTTGGGTGTTGACTTTCTCCTGCCTTGGGGCCTTGGGCCACATCTAACACCAGTATTTGGGAGGAGGCGATCAATTAGTCTGAGTGTTTTTGGGAGTTACCCCTCCTCTGTGAAGGTCCTGCCACACTGCACTAATGCTAGCCAGCTGGAGGAGCAGGGGAACATGGAGAGAGGGGACCATCCCTACCTGCCTTCCCGGGGCCTCCCTGCCTGCCTGCCTGCCTGCCTGCCTCTCTGCCTGCCTGCCTCTCTGCCCGCCCGCCTCCCTCCCTGCCTGCTTCCCTGCCTGCCTCCCTCCCTCCCTCCCTGCCTGGCGGCCTGCTTGCCTGGGGACACACCATCTGCCTTCTGGCATGTCAGGTTGTGTCGGGACCATAGCCAAGCCACCACACTTGTCATGAAGTCAAATTCACCCACAGTGAGTGCAATACTGCAGTGCTTCTATTTAGGGTGCTATTCTGTATGTGAGCTTTTCTAAGCAGAGATGTAAGCTGTGAGTAGCCTCACAAAGCAACCTTGTAGGCTTATGACATCTCGTCCCCTATCACTACTCTGCAGCAGCACAGAGAGAACTTACTTAATGACTCCCAGCCTGTTGTCATGCTGAGCTACCAGGTTCACCGTGTCTTACACCTGCAGCTGCTTAGATAGCCATAGTAGGAGAAATAGCCCCGCACTGCTTAAAATACATTGCAGCTCTCAAGGAATGAAATCTATTTCGAATCAGTGTGAGCATTAGCCAATGAGGGAGAGTGTAACAGGCACCTGCCACTTGGCATTGGCATTCCACACAGTAGAGAGAGAGCTTCTGAGATTACAATTCAATTGGGCTGCAGTCCTCCATTAGAACTAGGAAAATATACAATCTTCCTTCTCCCACACCATCACATGCAGACCAAGTGGATCTAACAGCCAATTATCATATAGAACATCTGGGGCCATAAAAGGGAGAACATTGAAGTCTGAGTTTGTGGTTATCGTATAGGATGATTTTTGGCAGTATGCTGCTACGCACCAATTTATAGCTTCCCCCACGTCCAAACTCTGTTGAGTTGAGTTAACTATGCCATTCAGTCATTGACAAAATCCAACTCCTCAAGCTATAAACACAAAAAAAATGAATAATAATAAAAAGTAAACTACTGTTGAACGTACCAGATAGACACGCACGCATGCAGACACGCGGCTAATATGACAGCCAGCCCCCTGCCAGCCACCTGAGTAGCCACCTGAACGACTGGTGACAGTAATGGAATGTGGAGACGTTACACACAAATGTGACAAATGTCACAGCTGGTCCAGAAAGGATGAGGGGTGTCAGAGCTACTGGGGGCTTAAGCCTCCCCCACCTCTCCCCCTACCAGACCACCACAAGAGTCGACATGCTAGGGAAGGAGTGAGGAGGAGGAATGGAGGGAAAGGGGGGAAAAAAAGGGACTGGCGTTTGTGATTTATGTCTCCACACCACAGGGGATTTGAGCCACTGATAACCTAATACAACTCAGGGCTTGGCTGCTCGATTGAATTAGGGCATTTCAAGGGCTCTTTTTTGCTGCTATGGGTCTTTTGTTCTTAAGTTGTAAAAAATGATATCAGAACTAATGAAAGCCATCTTAGAGAGGGGGGGATAAGGAGGAGAGAGGAATAGGATGCCCAGCACATGTTTACTTTCCTGTTTAGACAAATATTCATTTAAAAAGGGAACTTGAACAACAGATATCACACAGCCTATTGTTGAATGCTGATTGTTCCAACTTATCTTGAACTATAAATACAGGATACATGCACTCAGCTCAGTTCCAGTCATCTGAAGCTAACAGCTTAGCATCAAACATTGCCACAAGGCAATTTACTAAAGCAGAACCGATTGCAACCACTGATGTTGACACAATACAGCCACTATCAATAAGATACTTCTGTGATTCAAAGATGGGAGAGGAAATCTGGTTAGGATTCAATGAAACCCTATTGTGAAGCACGATTCCAGCTGGGGGCTATATTCCTCTCACATGAGTGAAAAGACTGTATAGATGGAGCTTTCCCACAATGCAGCTCTGACGTTAATGAAACTTTATTACGCCGTATCCTAAGAGACAGGGGTTGTTGGACGGGGAATCAGCCTGTGGCTCTATGGGCCTCAACAAGGACGTGGCAGCGCCAGCCCTGAATGCCTACTTAAGAACCAGGGAAGATAGCTACTAGCTAATCAAATTATGTTTTCCATGAGCGCCCATTGTTTTCAATCAGTCGCAAGCAATAGAAGCTAGAGCAACGCTAAGTGGAGGAGAGCACTTCTCATAAGTAAAGAAAAATCATGTTTGTCTTCTTGCAGGTTAATTAATTTGTCAGCTTTGCTTTTAGCCTTATTAAAGCCCTCTCAAACTCAATGTTCCGAGGTTAAAGCATGTTTCTTGATTAGGGAAGACTGAAAAAAGAGACAAATATTGATGGCTAGAGAAGATCTGTGGAGAAACAATTTAGAGACAAAAGCACACATTATAGATAATTAGTACATGTGAAATGGTGACACTGGGTTCAAAAGAAAACATATTTAGACCTCCCTTCTCCCTAACATCGCCCAAACATGCATTTCCCCAGTCATTAATGAGGATTTAGGAAAGTGTGCAAAACATGCTACCTTAACCAGCATGCATCACTGTGGTGAGGGGATCATTTCTAGCATCTCCCTTCTTTGCACTCCAATGTGTTCAGCCATCATTCTCACGTGTCTCTCTGTCTTTCCCCCAGTCAGACATCTGTGTTGTTCAAAGCACAGCTCACACTTTTTCATGTTGACCTATTTATCAGCTGCTCCTTTAAGATTCAGACCACATAAAACAGGCTTCTTTAGATCTCTGGGCTGCTGCACATGTGGGGTGGCTTTTCACACGCCAGCCGGGAAAAGCCCACTCTTTTGGCACATGGAGAAGTGGTTTAGTGCGTCATTGATCATATACTTTGTATGGGAACCCTTCCAGACGCAACGACAGTGACGCCGATACCCTGCAACACGGGTCAGTGTTACAGCAAGAAAAACATCAGAGCTGCATTATAATGGGAGAAAAGAGAACAGCACTTGCCACTTTGCCTTGAGATAAAAGAGGTACATTACACAGCTGTGTGTGTGCAGTGTTTCCCTCCTACACTTGTGAGTGGGATATAGGCTATGCTGCAGGCAGGGCCATTCAGTCCTTACAGGAGTCAGGTTTTCCCACACACTAAGGACAGTCACACCAACACTGACACAAGGTTTAAGGGAGCGCTAAATCATACTGATCATCTGCAGAGGGATGATAAACTCATGATAATCACAGACCTAGCTTATACTGGAGATCTGTACTTTTATGGCATGTCATGCTGATGATCCCTTAAGAAAAAACTAACAGGATTTTCTGCTATGAACAATGCATTATACATCTGTAAGGATGTTTTAGCACTGCCGTTAAAAGTTAGTGACAAAGGAATGTTACTCTGCCAGTCTGCCACAGTATCAGCTTTATGGATCTCCCGAGTGGCGCAGTGGTCTAAGGCACTGCATCGCAGTGCTAGCTGTGCCACTAGAGATCCTGGTTCGAATCCAGGCTCTGTCGTAGCCGGCCGCGACCGGGAGACCCATGGGGCGGCGCACAATTGGTCCAGGGTAGGGGAGGGAATGGCCAGCAGGGATGTAGCTCAGTTGGTAGAGCATGGCGTTTGCAACGCCAGGGTTGTGGGTTCGATTCCCACGGGGGGCCAGTATGAAACAAAACCCCCCCCCAAAAAAATGTATGCATTCACTAACTGTAAGTCGCTCTGGATAAGAGCGTCTGCTAAATGACTAAAATGTAAATGTATTTTTTCTTTATCCCTGAAGTGAGACTCAAGGTTGCAAGTCGTTTCTCTGACAATGCCATATGGGTCCTCAAAATGTTACGAGGGAGTTGCTGCACAAACTTGTTCTTTATTTTGTTTTTTAAAAAGCACTTTCTATTCTCATTCCAAGGCTCTCGAAACCCGAGTGACATAAACATGTTGCATAACGCCGAGCCAAGAGGCACGCAACATGAACAGGACAGCACTTTGGACAGCAGAGCAGCAGGCTACTCACTGAGGCTGAGCCTTTTTTTTTTTCATTTCATTTGAGTTTACTGAGCCTGAACAGGTGCTTCTCTATTTCTAATGTAATATCACCTAACGTCAGGCCAGAAACCCAAGCGCAATGCTTCACCATCCTCCTAGTCTCCCAGGAATACCTGCTGTACTCTACCTTTTCTGTACAATCCCCTCTTTCATTACCTTTTTTAGCCCATCATCCCTTTCTATGAAAGAATATCTATTTTCAACTCTTTCAGTTCCCTGTGCCCCACCTTCTGCCCAGAGAACCCTTATAGCACACTGAGGACCTTGACTAGAGGGTGGCTGGCCCAGATTCAGGCGCCCTTAATATTCGACAGATATTCAAGATTAACACTTGAGGATACGCTTGACAAAATCCAATTTCCTTTCTCAGCTCTTTTCCCTCTGAAATAGATTTATGACTCTTGGAATTTAAGGAAGAGGGAGTAGTGGTTAAGTTGTGTGGAGGAATGGGCCTGTTGTTGGTCCACTAGAGGCATAAAAGGCTGAGACGCACACACACGCCTAGTGTTGTTTGGGAGAAATAAGCCTTAAGTAAAGTGTGGTTTGCTATGCTAGGGACAGAGGGGACAAAAATGACATAATTATGAAAAGTAGGACATAAAAATAACAATGGGAATCCAGTGAGCATGACCTTTTGATTTGGGTGTGTGATTTATACAGAGTAGGGAAAACAAATGGAGGCAGGCCCAGGAGCCAGCTGCACATAAACAAAGCAGGGAAGTTTGATGTGAGGAGGATGACTTGATTGCGGTCGGAAGCGACGTGGCCTCAGATAGCCTTTGTGTGGTGAGCGTGTACAGAGAATGCTGCACGTCAAACCCAACAGCTCAGACTGACAATAGAACTTGCAGGCAGGCAGGGTGGAGTCTCATATCACCTTGCCATCGCTATGGGGATTTCCACCTCCCATAACAGGAGAGGGAGAGAGGGAAGGAGTCTTTACACAGACTTCACTGCAGCCTGACCTGACTAAGAGGTCCCTAACAGAACACGACACCACAGCTATGTATTGACACAGTACAATGTCACAATCCCAATCCCTTTGCCAGTTTGCTCAAGCTGCAACATGAGGAAATATTAACCCTGCCTGGTTATATTTTAGCATGGATCAGAGTCAACATTCCCAGACTGTACGAGAGTGGCGAGCTAGCGCAGACTTGCCCAGCCCCAGTCAAAAGGGAATGTCACCAAGTTGTAAACACTTCCTGTCAGGAAGGGAGCACTTCCTTAATCCTGGAGCAACCCTCTTGTTCCTTATTTTCCATCAAACAAAAGCAGACTGTCAGTGGCCTGGTTGCTTTACCTTTGGTCCAATCACTGCACCAAGCAATTTATATGGTGGCTGAACTATATTAGGCCTACACCTAGAGACTGAGTATTAAAAACGGATATACATGTAATACAGTAGTAACTATAGGATATTATGGAAGGGAAAACAGCAGGGCAAACTCTCTAACCCTACCCCTAACAAGATCTGTGTCCTACAAAGCCCAGGAGAGACATAAGTGCCCATCCAGTCTATAATGAGAGGTTTGGCCAGTTCCCCAACGGTGCCTGTGGCTATGGAGACCATGACCCCACTGGCAGACACACACACACACACACACACTCACTCCAGCCTCAGCACCTGTCAGTGAGCACAGATAATAGGTCAGCTCCACTGTGATGGTAGGGCACAGACCTTAAAGAGCTCCACTACCTCCCAGATAGTAAATAGAGAAACAGTGTAGCTCAACTCCCCTCTACACTATATCTAAAATACCATGGGATAATTCCTATGTTCTACACACAGAAAACCCAGCATAGGTCAAATATGGCCAACTATGTGGAGAGAGCAGCAGTGTGGTGTACTCAGAGTTGAGGTTGAGGGTCGTCCTACTGTTAGCTACCAGCGGGGCGGTTAAAAATACCCGCGCTTCAAGCAGACTTTCTGTGCGTGCCCTGGATGGCATGAAACCTCAGGGCTCAATTTGTTTCCTTTTAAATCAGTGTCTGACGATGTGCACACCAACCAGGGCTTCCCTTACAGGCTGTACTACACTGTGTCATTAAACAAAACAGTGTCATGTGTCTACAGACCACTCTCATGACTACAGTGGCCAATAACTGCCTGCATACAGGGCCTGGCATTTGTGACCTGTTGGGTTCACATGAGCCATGCAGGTTGTACAGCTGAAAGCCTAGAGAAATACACAGTGGAACAGCTACAGTACCAGGATAAGCTGCTGCTAACCCTCTTTAGGTAAAAAGAGAAAATAAAATGTCTTCATGTTTCCAGATCTCAGGACTAGAATTGTACATGGGGGTTCACTCATTCAAACTTTGTCATCATGTTAAATTGGTTAATATGTCCCCCACCCAATAAAAGCAACAAAATGTTTTGTGACATACACCAGATAAGTGCAGTGAAATGTGTTGTTTTACAGGGTCAGCCATAGTAGTACAACACCCCTGGAACAAATTAGGGTTAAGTGCCTTGCTCAAGAGCACATTGACAGATTTTTCACCTTGTCAGCTTGGGTATTCAAACCAGCGACCTTTTCGTTACTGGCCCAACGCTCTAACCACTAAAAGCAGGTGAACATTCCTCTTAAACCATTGTAAAACTTCTAGTTATACACCATATGCTACTCAGTATTTTCATTCAGCTTTCAGAAAACAGTCAATTAATGTCATTATAAAGTTGTATAAAGCTCTATAAAACAGTCCACATCTACAGTATCAATGCATAATCTCTTTCCTGACCAGATCAACATTTCACAACTGAGTTTTGTCCTCATGTCATTCCTCCATGTAATCCTGTAGTGTAGTCATCTTCCCCACGCAGAATGACATCATCCTGGTGGGTTGAGGCGGGGTGCAAATAAAGTTAGCTGTGTTGGCCCAGCACCAGCAGAGCTCTGGGTTCCTTCCTCCTAAAGAGCTCTTCCAGGATTCCTGCCTGGGTCATAGGAATTTAGAAAGCATATCCTAATTAACTGATTCCCTGTGCAACTGTTAAGGACAGAATATGATACACCCATAACACACCACAGAAGGGTATTGTTGTTTGGAGAGAAAGAAAAACATGGCTACCCAGTCCACCTGGAAATGCTTGATAATCTGTTGCTGGAATACAATAGTGCCAGTTGCCAAGGCAGCTGGGATACCTTGAAGAGTTCAACAAATGGATGGCCCTCTTGGACACTTCAGAGAACAATAACATGATTGAAAACTACCCAACAGTCCTCTAACTGGACTACAAGGAGATGCTGCGCCAAAGCAATCATCTTAGACCAGGCTCAGCTGTAATTATGGGGCAGTGTATCCATAGCAACCAACAACTTGTTTTTTGATCAATCATCATAATGTGGAAAGTATTCATTTTCTTGTGAAACATACCCAGTGAACATAACAATAAATGTTTCATTGATCATCTTTAAATAAAAAGCTAAATTCTTTCCCCCGCCATGGACCTAACTAGCTTTCAATTCCACATAGTATCACTATCTAGGCTCTCTGGTCATCATTAACTCATACCTTTTATTTTTTACTGTATAGTTATTTGCATTCTTAAAACTCTGTCGAGCATTAAAGTAAAGGGTCAGCATGTTTTAACTCCTACTGTATAGACCTACTGTACTCTGTGCCTTCTACTCTGTTTGCCTGGACCAGAAATATCCCTTAAAGAATGAAAGAGACCATTTAACCTCCCATGGGTGTTACATCTGGAAATGACTTTCACAGAGCAGACAATTAAGCAGCAATACAACCCCTTTCAGGTTTGACACTTGGAAAGCAATCCCTTTCAGACTTCTTCCTTGGCGATACAGTGTAAGTAAACAGGCGTGTGTTTGTGTGGAGGTGGGTGTGGGAGGAGAAGGGCACTTCCTGTAATGCTATGACATTCAGCTAAAGCCAGCTATCAGAACCTGTCAGCTTCCATCTGATAGTAAGACAGGTATGAGACTGGCCATATGTCTAGAGACACCCATGCATCACATGATGGATTCTGGTGCCTGTGCCCGTCCACCACGAGGTGGTCAGATGCCCGGGTAGTGTTTACGTCTGACATTTCTCCTATCACTACCAGGGCTGAGAGGAGAGCAGAGTAGAAAACAGAACAACAAAGAGCTAGCAGGATGCGCTAAGAACATCCCCCTGAAGAGAGGAACTCCAGAGTAAAGGCTTTAAACAAGGCTTTAAACAAGGCTTTAAACAAGGCTTTGAGATAGTAAGGGAATGATGAGGACAGTTCAGACCACCAAGCACTGCTAATCTACAGGCCAGTCAAACAGCCTTGATTTAGCCACACACCAAGAAACTGCTGCTGGAGGGAAACAGCAGGAACACACACACTCACACAAATTCAATCAGACCATCAAACAAGATTGGAACAGAAAGACAAAGACAAAGGGACGTGAGGTAAAGCCGCAGCATGTCTATTCCATGGGAAATTAAAGAGCGTCGGTTCAAACCCCCACGCGCTGTTGAGACGCTACTCGTAAGCTAATTACACACAACTGTCCCTTCAAGGACTCGGCTAAACAACACCTGATTGGCTCACAGCATCTGCTCTGATTCCATTATCTAAGATGTGATCTGGGATGGGGAGCGTTGTGGTGGCTCAGGCAGCTGATGCCCACTTGTAGCAGTCATCATTTCAAAAGAGATGTGAAGGGGACCAACACACTCAAATATACATGTAGAGTAGAGAAACGCCATCCGTATGCAGGGAAAGAAGCAGAGAAACAAAAGAGTGAGTGAAAATTGGATTTTGAGATGAACAACCGAGATTGTCAGATGGCAATTACAGGAATTACAAATAAAAATGACAAAACAAATAAACCATGGTCTCCCTGGCTGCTAATGCATCACTTGACTTTATGAATCGCTGAGTCAGAGGCTGTTAAAAGGTACATGGAAGGAAAAGGAAATAACCATGGAATAAATCTGTCAAATCTAATGTCGCAGTTGGCTGTGGGACAGCTGCCTGTGTTGTGTTTATGATCCTATACTGCATTATTCTAGACATAGATAGTGTATGTAAACTAGCTTATGGACTCATTGAGGCCCCATTCACTCAACTGCTTCATTGGGCCATGGTGGGAACTATAACGTGGCCAGAACACTGCTGCATAGGGTATCAAGGCAAGAGTAACCCTGGTGTTAAGGACAGTTTATGAATTCATAAAGCCACACAGCAATATATTTAGTAATATGATTTTACAAGGAGACTGTTATGCACTATTACTTTTGTTTACACATTTCATAGGTTGTGCCTGTCATCACTTTCATGTGTCCTTGAGAAGTTAGTGCGGAGTAGAGTAGAGAAGGCCAGACCATGCCAGGGGGAAGAGCTGAGAGATGATGAGAGCCTTTAATTAGCTGGATAATAATTGATCATCTCCCTCTACCATGAAGGTCGTTATAAAACAGGAAAACAACACATTTCAAAATAACAACAATCAAGCTGGTGCTCTTACCTGTGGCTGGCTCCTACGTGCTCGTCGTTATAATAGAAAGCCCATCAGAATGGAAATAAATGGGGCAGGCCTAGGTCTCATGTAAATCACCATACCTTGTATCATTATGCATGAACTAAGGCTTTCACTCCCCAACCTTGCAGGGCTTTCCCCCCCCCCCACACAAAAAAAAGCTTTGGAGGGTTGAGATTAGACAAAACACTAGACGGTATAGACTCTGCTATTGGCATCACAAGCATTAGGTAAGCGGTTATATAATTAGCATCCACTAGTCAAGTAATTAAAACATCAATGGGGCTGTGGCTGTAACAAGACAGTGGTGTGGTCCTCTTTTCCTAGCTCTCTCTCCCTATAGTCAGCATTTCACTCCAGCCAGCACAATTGACCAGGCTATTAAGTTCCTGTATAGTCTCCATAAATTGTGTGGTCTAAAATAGATCATGTTCAGTTGAAGAAATGTAATTAAGATCAGAATCCTTGCATGCTTTGATATGTTGTAGGCCTAAACTAAGAATAATACATGCCTTGATGTCACTACATTCCATAATGTTACAAACTGTGAAATATCTTAATAAATAACACCCCATGTCAGAACAAGGCTGTTTGGAAATGCAGCATTATCATCAGATGAAACTGCCTGACACTCAAGGCCTGTCTACACCACCCATCATCTGTATCTGAACAGAGACAACGCATAGCGCTTTACTGAGAAACCAGCTGAAAATCATATGTCCTCACAGTAAGGGTGCAGCCAGGATTTTACACATCTAGGGTTGTTGGTAAAGGGCAATTCCACAGTAACAAGAGTGATGCTGAGAATCAGATTTTTCACTTTGACATATATGGTCAAACAAAAACCAATGATTGCAAAGTTACACAAACCATACAACTCTATGCACAAGGACTACCTTTAACAGTTGACTGAACATTTTACAAAAACACATTTACTTGCAGAACAGTGCAGTTACAAAAGTTTGATAACAGTGACAGTTTGTTTTGTTATTCCATTGAAGAACAGTCATATCATCAGCTAGCAGAGGCTAGTGCTATTATATTAGAAAATCCTCACCATGACAACCTCCAAAACTGATTTTTAAAAATTGTTGACCGTCTTCAAAAAAACAAATCCACAACAAGTGGAATACTTGTGTAATACATACAGTGTAATACCTGTTAAGCCTACTTGCTTCTACAGGTAGTTCTATTGGAAAATGAATAGGCTATTCTACATGTCTGTTCATAACCATCACACTTGGGGTCTCTCACTCTCACTACACCAATGTCAGTTGTGCATCTCAGCAGACAAACCCTACAGGAGTCTAGACAATAGCTCCTTCTGGAACAGTACCTGACAACATTACCTTGGCCTGTCTGTCCGAAAAGTCAGCATGTGTAAGGTTGAAGGCCTGTGTTGCCTAGAGATCCAACTCTATTGGAGACGGTCTCCTATCTTTATTACTTAGTCTTAGTCTAAATCCAGTCTTCTGAATCAGAATCCCCTCTAACTCACCCACCACTCACATGGATCTGATACAATTTCATCATGCTCATGTTTGAGTGCGCGAGATTTTTAAACCATGTTACAGAACAATCTGCCTGGCTGCCAGCTCCTCCAACATTATGAAAATGTATGCACTCACTAACTGTAAGTCGCTCTGGATAAGAGCGTCTGCTAAATGACTAAAATCTAAAATGTGCCCAGTGCCCATTGCAAAAAGGGGGGTTGGGGGGAGACCGAGGCAACAGTATTTTCCTGCTTGAGAATGCCTTCTCTAATTGACTACCGAGATCAAAATAAGCCCCAATTAAGAGGAGACAGCGGTAATCCGTTTAATTAGCCAACAGCAGTCAGTTGCTGTGAGGAAACAGAGTCTTCAGTTTGCCGTTATTTTAATTTCGTCAACTCTGGAACATTGTTCATCATTCAATTAAAAAAACCACTGCATTGTTGAATGTGATGACAGCTGCATACGAGAAACTACTTTCAGAAATGAAAAGACAATTTCTGAATACGCAAATCACTGTACAATTATTATATGGAGGTTTTTCAAGCTTTTAAATGGCTTGCCAATTGTCATGTTCCTTTGCTGTACGACACTGCTTACTGGCATATTTTATGACCACTACTTGAACTGAAATAGAAAAACTCCTATGGAATGGCAGGCAGGCACCCTCAACACTGAACAAACCGCACCTTACAACAGGAGGTGTGGAGAGAGGAAGTAACCTGTTTATGGGACTAAGGAATTTCATAACAGAATTGTAAATACGCAGCCTTACTTTGCATAAGGTTTTGGTTGTGCTCTACCTAAACTACTATGATCTTGTCTGACGTAGTAAGGTTGAGTAAACAAATACCTGGCAACAGGTGATTAGTTAGGGTTTCAGAGCAGGGAATAGTAGACGGAGTTATGCAGTATGGGTGTTGGCAGCGTTGAGAAATACTTCTGCACTTTTCTCTCACACATGCACACTTGTGCTTTTCCTGGGTCCTCCTCCCTGCCTGCGCTGGACGGAGAGGGATGTACATTCCTTAACATCACTGACATTGAATGTCTCAGGTTTCTTCCAATGAACCAGTGTATGTGTGTTCCTAAAAAGCAGTAGGCTTCAGGGCACATGGTGTACACTGACTGACTGCATAAGCGTCCTTGCCATCTGTCTCCGGTCCACACACTATTTCTGTTGATGACAGCGACAAAGTAGACTAGAGTACAGAGATGAGTTATAAAAGTGTAGATTTTGCTTGGTGAGCAGAGAGTTTAATGAACCTGGGTCTGGATTATTTGAAAACATGCACTTGGGCACCTTCACACAGGCCCAGTTCAAAAGGTGTGAGAGAACAGTGACATATACACCGTGTAGTTCTGCCAGTTTCAACAATCCATTCCCTGTTTGAATGTCCCCACATGATGGAACATGGTCTGATCGACTACTTTCAACAGTAACCAATGCGTTTGAATAGTGACATGTAAATGCCAACATCACAATTGAACCATCTCTTTAATTGAACCTAGGTGGATAGATTGTAATATCTTACATTTAAGGAACTGTACTGGGAAGATGGCAGACAGTGTATGGCATCGTGTGGGCGCACGGTTTGCTGATGTCAACATTGTGAACAGAGTGCCCCATGGTGGCGGTGGGGTTATGGTATGGGCAGGCATAAGCTACCGACAATTAACACAATTGCAATTTAATCTAGAGATACCATGAAGAGATCCTGAGGCCCATTGTCAAGCCATTTATCCACCTGCCACCACCTCATGTTTCAGCATGATAATGCACAGCACCATGTCACAGGGATCTGTACACACTTCCTGGAAGCTGAAAATGTCCCAGTTCTTCCATGGCCTGCATACTCACCAGAAACGTCACCCATTGAGCATGTTTGGGATGCTCTGGATCAACGTGTCCGACAGCATGTTCCAGTTCCCACCAATATCCAGCAATTTCACACAGCCATTGAAGAGGAGTGAGACAACATTGCACAATCAACTGCCTGATCAACTCAAAGATGTGTCACGCTGCATGAGGCAAATGGTGGTCACACCACATACTGACTGGTTCTGATCCACAACTCTACTTTTTTTTTAAGGTTTCTGTGACCAACAGACGCATATCTGTATTCCCAGTCAAGTGAAATCCATAGATTAGGGCCCAATGAATTTATTTCAACTGCCTGATTTCCTTATGAACAGTAACTCAGTAAAATCTTTAATTGTTGAATGTTGCATTTATATTTGTTCAGTGTAGTTCTCCCGGTTTCAATTATCCATTCCCTGTTTGAGAAAGTCCACACATGATAGAACACGGTCTGATCCACTGCTTTCAATGGTAATCAATGGGTTTGAATAGTGAAAATGTAATCGCCCACATCACAGAACTATTGAACCATCTCTTTAATTGAACCGAGGTGTATAGATTGTAATATCTTACATTTAAAAAAATCGAATTAGTCATTTAGACTTGTTCAAAGTTGTGTAGGCTATAGTGCCATAAAGGCTACAAGGTTACCGGTGTGGGATATTGGAGAGGTAGGCTCAAGGCTACACAAAATAATAAATAAAAACGTACCTTTTCTTTATTCTCATGTTCAGGTGGTGGTGAAGTGGGAGATTTAACGTTCCCTACAGCAACAGCTTGGGATATGATACCGCTGCCCGGAGTAGAGTTGCTTTTCTCGATTGTTTCCACCTTTATAAGCCGGTGCTTTGGTGACACATACTTTATGTCCGGCGACCCCACAGAGCCCAGACCAGTTCCAAACGAAATATTTCCTCCTCCCGTGTACGGGTCTTCGAAGTCCAGTTCCTTTTGTAGTTTGTAAGCAGCAAGAATGTCCGGCTGTGCGGGGCTTGGATAGAGAGAGGTGGCCCCGGAGCTTGGTTGTTGGTAGCCAGGCGTACCGGGCACAGCGGCGTGACAATGTCTGTAGTCCGGTTTCGGGGGCGCCGGAGGTGGTGCTTTGGTAGTTTTGAATCCTAGGTGTTCCTTGAACCATCTGGCCATGCTGCCAGTGCATTGCTCACAAGTCTATTGAAATATTTCGTTGCACCTTTCCTGCCACTATCCTCCTACGCGTTGTATTCCTATAGATCACCTCGACTGGCTTCTGATTGTTTCTCCAGCTCCTACTCCGTCCGTGGACACTGTGCTGACCAAGAGAATGCACTTTCTGATCTCCTGCAACTCTGACACTTTTGATCTGACAGCAAAGTCCTCTCCGCTACGCAACATGGGAGAGCGCTTGTGCAAGCGTGGGATACGCTTCCCTGTCCTCATACCTGAGAACATTCACTGCCACCTACCGGACTGATATGTTAATTTAGCCTAATAAATGCTTGGTTTTACATTAATATCCGTGAGTCGTTACATTGTCCATGTTTGTTCCCTAATAGTATGCTGTTGTAGTTGATAATTTAGTAAAAGTCCCTGATAGCCATTAACACGTGGGATTAAAAATATTTAAGAACGCGTGCAAAACACAACTGCTATCTAGTGGTAGACCTTGGTTGGGTCTTTTGCCCATTTAAAAGCAAATAAAAATATCAATTCCATACAGGCAGAGGTGATTACCATAGGCCCATATAATTGTTCCAAAATGGAAACTGTGAGCATACTAAGAACTGCATGCTCCATACCTGTGTGCCCAGTGACAGTGCCCTCTATTAAGTTAAATATAAGACAAACTATAGACTACATATCCACATAAGTAGGCCAAAAAGGCTCCTACAATGATTCATGTGGATGAGAATCATTTGAAGATACCTCCCCTAATATTATCACAATGCTCAATGAACTACAGAGAACACCCAGCTAAGGTAGGCTGCCTTTATTCAGGATCATGGAAGTTCCTTGTCCCTCTCCATTGGATCAAGTGTCCATATGTAGGCAAGACAAAGGTTTGTTCAATGACCGTGCAGTTGGACTGAAGGGTAAAATTCCTGCTCTTGTGCAAACTAGACCGCTTTCATCTCCAGATGGCCACTGAAGTCTGATCTGATTGCACATGACCAGTGAGGAGAGGTACAGGTTAATGCAGGTACTACTAGTCCCACCACAAATCCCTCCATTACTGCAAAGCCTGATACAAGTTTATCTAGACTAGAGCGTCAGGCTATCCTCCCACAACAAACTGATGGGAAAATCTGTAAGACCCAGTATTTAATAAAAACCTGAAACTTATACACTATCACGTTTTTGGAAGTTGCAGTCAGTGTGTACTTGTCTGGAACTGCATCGCCAAAGGGAAAGGAACGCTGCCGCTACCTCACTTTCCAACCAAGGTGGATGAATTGAGGAACAGACTGAAGTAGAGGGGCGATTCAGCAACACTTGGAGGACAATATAATGAATAGAACTGCATCACCACAAACAGGCAGAGCAATAGAAGCTAGCTAAATCTCTCCTAGGTCTGCTGCCCCATCAGAGGGACCTTGAGATCATGTCGTAAACACTAATTGACTTTGCAATCAGAGAGCAGACAAGTCTTATTTCCTTTAGATGGAGACGCATCACAGCAACAACCCACATTAGCAGAAGCCCAGGCTGCAGCAGTGGCTTTTTATGAAGCAATATTTAATAACTACACACCCCCAAGCAAGGAGCACAATGTGCAGCTAGGAGTTTAACCCTGAAAGGCCCCTGGGAGAGGCAGCAGCGCAATGCATTTAAGATAGATTTGTATTTTTTCGTCGCTGAAATCTTGCCATACACGTTGAAGGCAGATGGAGCAATTCCTTTTATCCCATCCAATCCCTGTTTCACTTTGATCAGCCCTCGTTTTTAGTTAAACACCCTGATGCAGGAGTCTGCTGTGGATCCCAATGTGGTGCTTATCATTTTCCAATACCATTTTAAAATCAAGACAAGCTATTGAAAACTATAGATTTATTAAAAAATGGTTTAAAAAGTGCTAAAAACATGGGGTAAATCATTTGTGTCAACAGTGAGAGTTGGATAGTTTGTTAATGTAGGCGTAAGCCCTGGTAGATGTCAGCTCTGGGAGACAGCTGACCCTGAGTAGTTTGAGGTTTTCATACTTCTGCTTGATTGACTGGAGAAAAAAAAAGGGTTTCAGTTAAACATCACTGTGGCCCTACAGTACATCACTGGGCTAAAAGTAATCTAAAGGCTGGGCTCACCAACTGTTTCATGCTGCCATCACTCAAGCGCTCCAGCATCTTGGCAATGCATTGCATCACAGGTAGCAGAGAGAGCTCTGTGTAGCCCGTGTAGTGCTGCAGGGCTGGGGTCTATGAAGCAAACATTAGGTATCAATTCACTGTTAAACTTAAACACTGTTCTGTTGACAAATTTCACTCCATAACTGTACCTTTATCCGGAGTCATAACCCCCCCAAAAAAAAATAATCAAATGATGGGTTAAAAGTGTCTAGTTTCATACACTTCACATAAGTCTAAAATATTAGTTGCTCATTACTGACCCATTCATAACCAGCAGAATCTTGAAAGATCCTGAATGATAAAGCAACAGCTGCAGCAGCGGTGAGGGATGGTGGATAGTGAACTGAGGCATAGTCCAGGAGGGTCAGCTCCAGCAGGTATTTAGCCAGCCCATAACCAACAGGCTGAAGCTGAAAGATAAGTGTACTGGCATGCAATATCATTTGTTGCCATGTGGCTCCGATCCAATGGTAACTTTTAAATAGCTGGTCAGCAAGTTCAATTAAGGAATACAAAAATAAGGTTGTCAGTTATAGCATGAAGCAAGTTGGGTGAGTTCACTTCAGGAGAGCTGTATTAAATTCAAAAACGCACCTTCCCAACCTTGGCAGCTCTCCTTAGAAAGTGAACTGGGGGTGGTCGTCCCAGTTCATAGTTCAAGGCTTTCAGAATGGTCATTTCCATCAAGCGTATCTCAGCACAGGAGTATGTGAAGTCTGTTGTATGGGCAAAGTCCTCCACCACGGGAGGAGAGATTTCCTCGTACTTGGAAGCGATGAGCATCGCAGTGACACCAACCAATTGCAGAGACTTCTTTGGCACTGGATTGTCCTGAGCAAAAAAGAAAATGGATTAAAAATATATATATAAATAACTCAAATGTATCTGACCATCAGAGGAAAAACAAGCTATACCTGGAGAAAGCGGTCAATGATCCCAACAGTCATGTAGAGGGTCTCCTGGTGCAGTCTGAACTGACTCTGGACCTGTACCAGCCAGTCAACTAGAATACTCCGCATGCTCCCTGTCACATCACACCCCTGCAGATAACATGGTTTGATAGCCATGGCAACCTGTCAGACATTGAGAAGAGAGGGGTCTGTGGCAAGACTCAGGATCATAACTAATAATGGTTAATGTAGTGAAAAGGGGAAACAGGTGTTGCCGCTTATTGGCAACCCCCCCCCCCAAAAAAAAATAATCACATTAAATGTAATTAGTCTCAGAACAAAACAAGAGATAGATGACAGAGATTTGTCCAATTTGAAAACCTCCAGGTTCCTTAGATGAGCATAAATGTCTTTCACATAGTCACTGCACAGCGAGGAGTCGCCTGCGTCTGCAGAGTCCACATCTGGGATGTTGAGCAGGGCATGTGAGAAGGCCTGTGGCACATTGAGCCCCTCGTTCCGAGTGGCCTCATGGCTCTGAGGCTCCTCAGGGGCAGCTAGAATGGGCTTGGCCTAAAGGACAACAAGATATGGAGATGTGGATGGAATTCTTTGTGAAACTGAACTACAGACAACTACTGCGCATGAACAGATGAACTCTGATTTGAGCATATTGGATTAACATGAAACATTTACATAGAAGAGTAATGCATATCCGACTACAGCCAAGCACGGCTTCAACCTTTTCTCCTGAAATCTCACCAGGTCACAGTTGCCAGCCCCAGTGTTCTCCTTGTCTTCCTTTGAAATAACAACACGGACTCTTTCAGTAGCACTCTGCTTACGTTGGGCTGGTTTGACGTGAACACCGGTCTGTTTCTCAGGAAAATAAAATGCAGATAATCATTCAAAAGTTGCACCAAAAACCAAACTGTAGTAATAAATATATTAATTGACAAAAGAGAAATATTTACATTTGTTTTAATTCCTTTGGCGTTGTTGTTCAGTTTGTTTGCTGCATTTCCCAAAGGCACCCTGGACCTCAGGCCATATGAGGTGACAGGTTTTCCTGGTAAGGAAACATTCTCCTCTGACTTGGTCTGGACCTTCAATTCAACATTTAAAAGCACAATCGTGAGTTTGTTTCAATCCAACAGTAGCCCCGTCACTTGGTTTGTTATAAAGTATATTTACAAATACTAAAATGTCAATTTATATGTTGGGTTAAGATGTGGAAGACATGAGGCATTCATAATATTCTTCAATACCCAATGGGCATAAATTAAGTGAAATATCTACTGAACAGAAGGAAATATCCTAGCTCTTGAGAACCCAAGGCCATACATAAGGGCTAGAAATATCCCAGATTGTGCCTTCACAGTAGCCAAATAAGAATGGCTAACTGTCCCAAGAAGAGACTGCCACATGTAGAATGACAACATTCTTGTACACCAGTATAACCAATGACAGTTCACTATTAGCCTACCATAAATATCAACGCATCTGTCATAACGTTACCTTTGGAACTGCACATTCTTCCTGATATGAAGGATTGGCCACTTTCACGGGCAATTTGGACCTCAAGTTGTAAGGCATTGAGACGACAGGTTTTGCAGTAATATTGGTCTCTTCTGGCATTACTTTCAGCCGCCTAAAACAGATTTTAAAACAGATCTATGGAATATTTGTCGTTCTACAAAACACGCTGTACCCGCCCATCAACAATGTTGATGGAAACCCATAGGCTAATCAGTGACCTGGACTCAGGGGTAGACATAACGATATATAGTAAATCTGTCTCCATCCATTTAGTAAGATATGTTACATTTAATTTTGGATATATTAAAATTGTGGATGTCCATCCATTTCGTCTAATGTTACGTATTTGCAACACGTATGATATGTTACGAATTCCATTTTGTAGGAGTTAACATTAGCTAGGTGGCTAACGCTAATGTTAGCTAGGCTAGGGGTTAGGTTAAAGGGTTAAGGTTAGTTAACATGCTAAGTAGTTGTCAAGTAGTCAAAAAGTAGTTTCAAAGTTGCTAATTAGCTAAAATGTTAAAGTTGTCTATGATGAGATTCGAACACGCAACCTTTGGGTTGCTAGACATTCCTGCCCACCCTCCTTACAATTTTGCTTTAAGTAAGCTTATCTTATGTAATCATACCAAAGCGTAACATATCATACTAATTTGAGTGTCCCAGATTTACATTTACTATGTTACATCTATGACACCAGGCAGCAACCACTAGTAGCAAACCTTGCACTGGCAGTAACCTACTGCAGCCAATTATGTATATATAAATCATTGAGTGTAGCTTACTTACCTGCGTTATTTGAGAAGCCACAATGAATGCTAACCCTGCAAAAGAACAGAAAGAAAGCTACGTTTCAGCTCTAAATTATAACTCCACTGATATTCAATGAAATTTACAGCTGCCATGTAGCGAGTTTATGCAACAGCTGTGTTCAATGACATTGATTGTAAATGGTTAGACTCATGCTGCGTTCGTGTAACCAAGTGGGAAGTGGGAATTTACCACATACGACTGGGAAAGATCCACTTGAACGGCCCTCCAACTGGTAATTACTAGTGGGAAAGTCCTATATCGTCCTGATGCTGCGTTCAAGTGCTAGTAAACTAGGAAACTCTCAAATGTTCAATTTGCTAACTGGTTGTAGTTAGTTATACAAGTGCCGTGTTCAACAAGTCAGCAAGTCGGAGATTTCGGAGTTTTCTAATTTGTACTAGCACATGAACGTGGCATGAGCTCCCACTTCTCCCACATGCTGACCTCTGACATCACCTATTAAGGAAATTACCGCGATAATAGCATTTTCGGCAGTTAAATGCAACAACAAAACATTATTTATAAACAACAATCTATAAAAATAAAAATAAACATTTGTTAACCCTCATTTGTTTACAAGCATGATAGCTGTACTTTTAGCTTTCTGGTTTATGCAGCTGGTTGGCCATTAGCCAATTGGCGTTTCTCAACGAGTTCAAAGCACACGAAAGCATTTATGACTTCACAACTGGTAAATTCCCACCTCCCACTTTTTTATGAATGCAGCATAAATCCATCATTAAAAAAACAATTGTCTAGCGCTAAGCTATTTCAACTGCACTTTGACAAGCAGCACAATTCTGATCTTTATTCCACTAATTTGTCTTTTGACGTCAGATATTTTTCAGATCTAATTGGTGAAAAAAACAATTAGCCTGTCATCACAGGGCCAGATTACCAAACGGACATGCAGGGCACCTTCCCATGGCCCCCGACTTCAGGCCCCTGACCCATCATAATATAGTGGGCTAGGTTATGACAATTTGATCATTAATGTGATTCACAGTTTCATAGAGTATATTTTAGTATTTCAGAGATATTTTCAGAGACCCCCTATCAATCTGTAAAAACATGTTTTTGATTGCCCTATAATTTCTACCACAGTACATAATTCATGAATTACTCATAGGTTCCATGTAACACTTGAAACGTGTTATGAATGGGTTCGCATTTAGATGGTTTAAAAATTGATCAAAATGAAAATCAACGGTCATGCAGTATTGATTTATTTCAGACAGAGCCATTCTGACACACAGTTTATGCTTTTGTTTTCAGGCTCCTCTGTGAAGCCCCAGTGTTCCCACAGATGTGAAGGTAAGTGGTTGGAGAAATCAGAGGGAGATTACAATACAGAGCCTGCTTTATGTTGATAGGCTTTATATCTCCTGCTAAGAGAACACACAGGCACACACACACACACACACACACACACACACACACACACACACACACACACACACACACACACACACACACACACACACACACACACACACACACACACACACACACACACACACACACACACACACACACACACACACACTGAATATCAGACTGTTTTCCTACCTACAGTACCTTGGGTATTGTTGCTGGCAATTCAGTTTCAAGTCATGCAACAACATACTCTCATTTACCAAACTGAGCTCTTTGAGAAACATCAATAATTCATAAACATTTTTATATCAGGTAAACACTGCAGCTTACAAATCTCACTCCACGCTCCACTGGTCTGACTGCATTCATATAAAACAAGTAATGAGTACTGGGTCAAGTAAGTTACTGGCCACCAATATCTACAACTGCTAAGCCTACCCAGAGGCCACAAGGTCTTGACCAGCCTCAGCAACAGTCTCAGTCAGCTACTTATCATTCTCACTCCAAGATCTGTAACCAGCTTTAATTATATAATACAATAATGTAAGCTGCTTAGCAGATGCTTTTATCCAAAGTTACTTACTCTGCAGTGAGTACTTACATGTGTAGTATGTGTTTGTGGTCCCAGTTGGATTTGAACCCATGACCTCTGCATAGCTAGCGCCCCACTCTAAACATCAGTCATGGAGAGGAGGGTAGCATCTGGACAGTCTATATTCTCCAGCAGTCCATATTCTCCATATTCTCTGTACACAGTCTGCCTCATCAATCAAGTCAGGCGACTGAGGCTATGAATATAAACATGATATACACCTGTGGTTCCAACTTCCAACCTAGCACAACATACATAGAGAGGTAAGAGTGTCATGTCTCTTTGTCCACTGTTTCCCCAGTAAAGCATCAATATTGCAGTGCAGGTCTGCTCTAGTGTAGTTCATGTCTCTTCTTTGATCCTGCTGCATGTGGATAGGTCCCCCACGTCCGCTTTCGCTGTTTGATTGCATTGCTTTGTTTGCTATCCCATACCTGTCAATCACCGTGGAGACCAGAGAAACACAGACCATCATAAGCTAAGGGCAGAGGCAGGTGGCTCCAGCAGTTCATTCAACATCACAGTGGCTGTCACCTGCAGTCACTAGTTCCATAGAGCCACCCAGCAGGTGAGATGAAATGCAGTATTAATGTTTCTTGTTCTGTGAGGGCGGACAGGGATAGATTACTACTCTGATTCATGTGTTGTTCTCTGCCCGGGCCCAGCTGTGCATAGATATGAGGAATGAGATAAGAGTATATTCATATATAGTTTATTATGGAGTCATCTCAGATGTGTTCTATATACAATGAAAACAGGTGTTGCTTGGCTTGACCTCCTTCTTGTGAAAGTCTTTATGTGGCTTCAATGTGAAATAATGGTATCGAATTGAATTGGCTGTAGTTTGAGTGATATTCCACTAGTTAGTCAGTCTTTCTTTGTTCTCAATGTGTACTCTGTTTTCATGGGGCCACATCACAGTGCCAATGCATTATTTTAGGTGGACCGTCTGAGATGCAGACCGTTCTGACCCAATGACTCAAGGCAGGGCCCACAATATCCGTCTCTCAGTTTGTCTCTCAGCCCTGTCAGTCTTTTATCCCATTTGACCTGATGGCTTATTCACATTTATGAAGGCCAGCTGGTTAATGGGAGTCTATATTTAGATACTGCTCTGATTATGGTTATTAATCTTTTTCTCACCACTATCTGTGAGATTCAGTATGCTCCAGAGGCACATAATGTTCTAATAACAGAATCCTCTCCCATCTTCAATAAGGCTCCTCTCTTGAAGATTTGCGTGAGAAATCTCCCTCACAGTCAAATATTATTCCTGAGCCTCTCTGCAATCTAAAATGCTTAAGATGTTTGCTTTTTGAAGTGATAATGCCATATGTAAGACCTAAGTAGAACACTAGGACTACCTGCTGGGATGGCCTACTTTTTCTTGGGGGTATTTGGGTGCTTCTCAAACACCTTCTAAAATCATATAGGCCTATCATATGAAAGGAGTACAGATCATAAAACAGTGTTATTTTAAGGTAGAATCCGCAGGGTGACTCACTTAGGGAGGTGGCTCTCCATTTGCTTGTGTGACGTTGTGTAGGTTTGACTCTCCGTCTGCCGCAGCTCATCCTCCCCCAGCATCACTCTCAGTTCTGGTTGTCTTATGATCCCATTGCATCTCATTGGTATTGGTCTCTCTCTCTCTCTCTCTCTCTCTCTCTCTCTCTCTCTCTCTCTCTCTCTCTCTCTCTCTCTCTCTCTCTCTCTCTCTCTCTCTCTCTCTCTCTCTCTCTCTCTCTCTCTCTCTCTCTCTCTCTCTCTCTCTCTCTCTCTCTCTCTCTCTCTCTCTCTCTCTCTCTCTCTCTCTCTCTCTCTCTCTCTCTCTCTCTCTCTCTCTCTCTCTCTCTCTCTCTCTCTCTCTCTCTCTCTCTCTCTCTCTCTCTCTCTCTCTCTCTCTCTCTCTCTCTCTCTCTCTCTCTCTCTCTCTCTCTCTCTCTCTCTCTCTCTCTCTCTCTCTCTCTCTCTCTCTCTCTCTCTCAAGATGTGTCTCCCTATTTACTGATCATCGTGCCACTAGATGTGTGCCAGGCCTCTGTTCTCTCTGGCACATGGAACACAGAAGATGACATGTTACCTATTGAACCCTCCTAAGTATGTCACCCATTTCCACAGCATTCAGACAGCAGACATATCTCCCTGTCAGTAGTTTCTCAGCTGTGTGGTTTACAGGCTAGCAAAAAATGGAGCATTGGGAAATGTGGTATCTGTGTTTCTGAAGAGCTGAAATTAAAAGTACAGTGGTCCATATGAATATGAACTGCTCCAAGAAGTCCAAGGCTCTTAGATGTACTCTGCATCTATCTTTGGAGAGAGAACATTGACCTGGCTTGAGTGACCTGAGTGTAACTCTTGGCTGATGCTACCATGTGTCTGTGTATTTCTGTGGGAGCTCCTGATGCAGCTGTGATGCTGATGGTCCACAGCCCTGCCTCCCCACTCATCCTGACACAGTCAATAGCCACTGACAAATGAAAGTTTACAGGCAGCTCAGATCTCTCACTCTTCTGTTCTGTTCCGCCTCCTTGCACGTCCTCTAATGCACGGCTGGTACGCATCACCATATTTACACACCATACGGGGGTCACAGCTCTGCTCATCTCTTTGAACCTGCTAATGGACTAGCTAGCTTTGCATAATCTCCATCACTAGTTTTTTACTCTCTCTCTCTCTCCCGTGCTCATATCAACAAAATTATCATTATGTTGGTCATGCCACACCTTGAGCACAATTTAATTTATTCAGAAGCGCAATTATCAAAGTCAGAATTGCTGTTGGGTTGGTTAGATTCATATTGATTGTAATGCAAGACAGACACTGTGATGAAGTGAATATTCCTCTTCCTCTTCCTCCTCATTTTCTTTCAGCTTAATTCGCTGTAATGCATTTTTATGATGGCAAACTGTAGGTAAACTCAACTGTGTCTTTTGTATGATCAGGTCAAACTGTCAGTCTTTATCGCCAGTCTGTACACACTCACAGCAGAGTTACAGCACCACCAGCCAATCTGAGAGGTTAGCTTTGTTCTGGGGGATGCAGGAAAAGGATTTAGTGTAATGGATGCTCTTATGGAAAGCCGTAGAGGGCCACTATGGAGTGTCTCAGGGGGCCTTTCTAGGAAATGGGCTCCAGCTTCTGCAGTTTTGGGGCAACAAAAAATGAGAAATGTGACCCTGTTGTTTTGTCTCAGTCGTATAGCTGTTATTGTCATGCTAATGCATCTGCAGTGTCTCTGCACGTGCCACGGCGGACTGGGCTGATTGGGGTCTTCAAATGGTGTTGATATCAAAAGCCATTAAAAGAGAGAGTGCAGTACTTCCCATTCCCTTGAGACTGAGATCTCTTCACCCTAATGTCAACCTATTACCTTCCCTGAGTGTGCTTCTGTTGGGATGGAGGCTGGAGTGAGGAATGGGGTATTCATGTCTCTGGTGCTGCTGAGACATGCAGACCATCCCCATCCAGCCCCTCCCATCAGTCCCCACGTGGGTGTGAGGCTGACAGGACGATGGCAGAGCCAGTGATAAGCAGACATGGAGAAAGCAGCATCAGAATTGACACAAGTTTGGAAGGCTTTCAAGCCCCTTTAGAATTAAGTTAGCTTTTTGGTTAAGACCAAATACTCTACCTAAGCAATATCTGACAAATTATGTAAACATTATGTGAGAGAAAAAAAACATTTGGATTTTGGAATGTTTGTAACTGTGAGGGTGGCCACAGGGGGTTAGGGATCGCTTACTCTGGTCTGTGATCTTATTAATTATATATGGATTTCTCACTTGTGTTTTAATGTCCTGGTTGACTGATTCTCAGGAATCTTTAGTATACTATCAATACCTTGTTTGTCTTTTAATTGCATATTGATTCAGTGCATTTAATGAGGCTGTTAGTCTTATTTTTTTAGGCAAAACCTCCAGTTAGACTGAAAGTAGACAATTGCAATCTTCGTTTTCCTTCCAAGGTAAATTAAAACATTGATAACCCTCCTGATAGAGAAATAAGTTGATTCTTAACGCTATGAAACAGTCCCTATTTGATGCTGCCAGAAGAAATTTGAGACATTTGCTATAACTTGCCCTCATTTTCCTGTCCAAAGTTCTAGAGAATTAAAAGTGTTGAAAACATTTGTGTTGAGATTTCATGAGCCACTAAACATCAACCAGCAGGCTTCTTGAGTATCTCTACCACCTTTCCAGACAAATTAGACACAGCCTAGTAGTATTCAACGGGCCTCACCCATGGGAAATTATCAAGGCAACGTGCTTCTCATCCCAGTTTTGTGTTCCAAGGAAGAGACTTAAAAATGAAGTTCTGAGACCCCATCTAAAGACGAGTGCTCAGTAATCACCCAGCCGTGAATGATAAATAAGTCATTTCCTTGCGGGTTTGTCAACGCACGGGAGCGGATCCCTGAGACTCGATAGAAGCGTCGTTTTTTGGAGGGAAGATTAGTTGCTGAGGATGATGGATGTGTGAAGTGTGATCCGGGAGACGGGGGATGTCGGGGATGTCCGGGCCGCTTGGTGGCTGATGGCTCGCCACTAGCGACCACAACGACAGGCTCATTACACACACAGCACAGGCTACACTTTTTATCTTATGACTTGCACAGCAGATAGGTGATTTCACTAGTCCTGCTCAATTTAACACCAACTATCACGGGCCACCCATTAGATAGAAACACATTTACACCTACACTACCAGTCAAAAGTCTGGACACACCAACTCATTCAAGGGTTTTTTACATTGCAGAATAATAGTGAAGACATCAAAACTATGAAATAACATGTATGGAATTATGTATCAGTTGTGTTGTGACAAGGTACAGTGCCTTGCAACAGTATTCATCCCCCTTGGTGTTTTTCCTATTTTGTTGCATTACAACCTGTAATTTAAATTGATTTGTATTTGGATTTCATGTAATGGACATACACAAAATAGTCCAAATTTTGAAGTAAAATGAAAAAAAACTTGTTTCAAAAAATTCTAAAATATAAATAACGGAAAAGAGGTGCGTACATATGTATTCACCCCCTTTGCTATGAAGCCCCTAAATAAGATCTGGTGCAACCAATTACCTTCAGAAGTCACATAATTAGTTAAGTAAAGTCAACCTGTGTGCAATCTAAGTGTCACATGATCTGTCACATGATCTCAGTATATATACACCTGTTCTGAAAGGCCCCAGAGTCTGCAACACCACTAAGCAAGGGGCACCACCAAGCAAGCGGCATCATGAAGACCAAGGAGCTCTCCAAACAGGTCAGGGACAAAGTTGTGGAGAAGTACAGATCAGGGTTGGGATATAAAACAATATCCGAAACTTTGAACATCCCACGGAGCACCATTAAATCCATTATTAAAAAATGGAAAGAATATGGCACCACAACAAACCTGCCAAGAGAGGGCCGCCCACCAAAACTCACGGACCAGGCAAGGAGGGCATTAATCAGAGAGGCAACAAAGAGACCAAAGATAACCCTGAAGGAGCTGCAAAGCTCCGCAGCGGAGATTGGAATATCTGTCCATAGGACCACTTTAAGCCGTACACTCCACAGAGCTAGGCGTTACTGAAGAGTGGCCAGAAAAAAGCCATTGCTTAAAGAAAAAAATAAGCAAACATAATGTTCACCAAAAGCCATGTGGGAGACTCCCCAAACATATGGAAGAAGGTACTCTGGTCAGATGAGACTAAAATTGAGCTTTTTGGCCATCAAGGAAAATGCTATGTCTGGCGCAAACCCAACACCTCTCATCACCCCGAGAACACCATCCCCACAGTGAAGCATGGTGGTGGCAGCATCATGCTGTGGGGATGTTATTCATCTGCAGGGATTGGGAAACTGGTCAGAATTGAAAGAATGATGGATGGCGCTAAATGATGGGGTGAATAGTTATGCACACTCAAGTTTTCTATTTTTTTGTCTTATCTCTTGTTTGTTTCACAATATAAAATATTTTGCATCTTCAAAGTGGTAGGCATATTGTATATATCAAATGATACAAACCCCCCAAACATCCATTTTAATTCCAGGTTGAAAGGCAACAAAATAGGAAAAATGCCAAGGGGGGTGAATACTTTCGCAAACCACTGTATACAGAAGATAGCCCTATTTGGTAAAAGACCAAGTCCATATTATGGCAAGAACAGCTCAAATAAGCAAAGAGAAACGACAGTCCATCATTACTTTAAGACATGAAGGTCAGTCAATACGGAACATTTCAAGAACTTTGAACGTTTCTTCAAGTGCAGTCTCAAAAACTATCAAGCGTTAGATGAAACTGGCTCTCATGAGGACCGCCACAGGAATGGAAGACCCAGAGTTACCTCTGCTGCAGAGGATAAGTTCATTAGAGTTACCAGCCTCAGAAATTGCAGCCCAAATAAATGCTTCACAGAGTTCAAGTCACAGACACATCTCAATGTCAACTGTTCAGAGGGTACTGTGTGAATCAGGCCTTCATAGTCGAGTTCCTGCCAAGAAACCACTACTAAAGGACACCAATAAGAAGAAGAGACCTGCTTGGGCCAAGAAACACGAGCAATGTACATTAGACCGATGGAAATCTGTCCTTTGGTCTGGAGTCCAAATTTGAGATTTTTGGTTCCAACCGCTGTGTCTTTGTGAGACACGGTGTAGGTGAACGGATGATCTCCGCATGTATAGTTCCCACCATAAAGCATGGAGGAGGAGGTGTTATGGTGTGGGGGTGCTTTGCTGGTGATGCTGTCTGTGATTTATTTAGAATTCAAGGCATACTTAACCAGCATGGCTACCACAGCATTCTGCAGCAATACGCCACTCCATCTGGTTTGGGCTTAGTGGGACTATCATTTGTTTTTTAACAGGACAATGACCCAACACATCTCCAGGCTGTGTAAGAGCTATTTTACCAAGAAGGAGAGTGATGGAGTGCTGCATCAGATGACCTGGCCTCCACAATCCCCCGACCTCAACCCAATTGAGATGTTTTGGGATGAGTTGGACGGCAGAGTGAAGGAAAAGCAGCCAACAAGTGCTCAGCATATGTGGGAACTCCTTCAAGACCGTTGGAAAAGCATTCCAGGTGAAGCTGGTTGAGAGAATGCCAAGATTGTGAAAGGCAAAGGGTGGCTATTTGAAGAATCTCAAATCTCAAATATATTTTGATTTGTTTAACACTTTTTTGGTTACTTCATGATTCCATATGTGTTATTTCATAGTTTTGATGTCTTCACTATTAATGTACAATGTAAAAATAAAGAAAAACCTTTGACTGGTACTGTAGATTTGAAAATGTGTTAAAATTTCAAGTGGAAAAATGATGTACCTTCCTGATCCTTTATATCTGATGGCATGTCATGTGTAGAATGCAAAGCAGGATGTTTGCCAAGTGTGCGGTAGATAATGTAAAATAAGGGTTTTAAACCATACGATTTTATGCTTCACTGAACACACTCTGTTACTCTCATTTCCAAATTAAATGGGCTCCAATTATGTTACAAAAGCTAGCATTTACAGCAGTTTATACAGATGTGCAATAAAAGAGTAGCCACTGATATGGTAACATTGAGAATGAAAGTGTGTTGCTGTAAGACAGTGTGCTGCTTATGCAGTGAGGAAACTTACCCCATCAATTAATCTCTGGCAACTCAGGAACCTCTCAAAGGAACATAGCCAGTATCTTTTTAGGACTATCGTCTTTACTTCCAGAATCTCTAGAGAGTCTTTGGATCAGAGAGTGGAAACCTGTTTTGTGGTGGAGTAAAGGCATTATTTCTGGGAAACTTTGAGATGAACCAGGCACCTTTTCTTGATGACTGTAATCCAGAGGCAGTGACCTGTGTCTAACTGCTGACCCTCACCGATCTGAGAGTATTTCCTCAGCAGGCTATTAAATCTCAGGTTCCTACTGAGAGAGAGACTGCGACAGAGAGACAGAGAGACAGAGAGACAGAGAGACAGAGACAGAGAGAGAGAGAGAGAGAGAGAGAGAGAGAGAGAGAGAGAGAGAGAGAGAGAGAGAGAGAGAGAGAGAGAGAGAGAGAGAGAGAGAGAGAGAGAGAGAGAGAGAGAGAGAGAGAGAACACTTTGAGGCAGTGAGCTTCAGTGCTGGATAGAACCCTCTGACGAAAGGGTTCTACCTGGAACCAAAAAGCGTTATTCAAAGGGTTCTCCTATGAGGACAGCCGAAGAACCCTTTTAGTTTCAAGATAGCACCTTTTTATCTAAGAGTGTACAAGACAAAGGGTGAAGACGATATGACAAAGAGCATAGCCAACTACGCCAGTTGATTGGTAAAAAGTTGTTGGTAGACTGAGTAAAACCTATTTCTATACTGTTTATGTGTGGGTTCCCGTTTAGTCACACATTTAGTCCTCTTTCCTCACTGCAAACAAGATCTAGTTTTACTAGGGAACAGCCATCTCAGCCACAGCTTGCAGCATTTATTAGATGTGTGCAGTCTACAGAGCTCCAGGCAGTTCTCACAAGTGACTGAGCTTTGCCTCAGACTCACATCTCCCTCTGAATACTGACTAGCGGCTGCTGTAATTCTAGGCCTGTTACACTGATAGCCCCAGTCGGAGGATACCTGAACATTTTCTATGTCAGCACTCTGACTTTCATAGTTACAGTTTAAAATTGTACCCATTTTTCTCTTACAAGTGCTTTTCCATAGAGGAGCCCAAGCGTAGAAATGTCTTCCTGTTAAAGTGTCAGAAGCTGTGTATAAAACGCACCTGCAGAGAATCCTTTCATGTAATTACATCACGTATTCCACCTATTATAGCTAATTACAGCAGCAGACATTCTGGATTTTACTAAAGGTAATGTGTGACTTTACATAATAATAACCCATGGTAAAGTATGTGAGGAAAAGAGCAAGATGAAGACCACAAATGTGTGTTGACTGGCTTGACCTTCACACAAGACAGTTAGACAGACCGTTACACAGACAGAAGGACAAAAACATGTCCTCTTCCCCCAGGAACTAATCTATGTGACAGACAGTTCCCCATACTGTAGTTCTGTGAGAACATTGTCTGAACCGCCACTATTAAACACTCAAACAGTCCTCCAGGGAGAGAGAGCGAGAGTGAGATAGAGTGAGAGAGAGAGAGAGAGAGTGTGAGAGAGAGAGAGAGAGTGAGAGAGAGCCTGTTTGCTTGTTTGTTTATCCAGCACCAACTAACCCCATGATTATGTCCATATAGTATGCCCTCCATAGGGAGCATAGAACCTTTACTGTACTCAGTAGAATCCTCCAATGCCCTTGAGAACAGAGCTACCCTGCTGTCCTGAGGACACAGCCCCCATCCTCTCTGAGTGAGCACAATTAGCACTCAATAAAAATGAGCCCCAAGGGAGCTATCCATGCACAATATATTTAATTGAACTAAATGATATAAGGGGATAAATTAAATGTGAGTAATACTGAGCTTCCCGGAAAAAGAGTTCAATCATACACTATTATAAAGGCACAGTCGTTTGCTTTTGAACATTCATCAGATAATGGGTCCAAGCATTGAGGACAGAGTGGGGAATTATACGGCCACTCTCTCTGACAATGGCCTGTGTGTCTGTCTGCATGTTAATGTACTCTCTTTCTCTATGTGTCAGACTGTACCTGGTCCGCTCAGCTTCCCTCAGCCCGCCCTGCTCTCTCCACTCTACTGACAGACCATCACAAAGGTCATGACCTTTCCAGACAGGGCACTGGCCTGTTGATCCACTGCTACACTGTGAGTTGACCGCACTGCACCTGCTAGGAGTGCACAGCACACACGCACGCACGGACGGACGCACACACACACACACACACGGATTTGCTCACATGTGCATGCATGGAAACAAATCCACACATTTTCACACTCAAATACACTCTGCATTGTTAAACAGCAGAGGACAGAGCGAGATAGAAGTAGAGAGATAACTCTGTCTAACCCATAGTTCACCAGCCAGGTCACAATGCGTCTCACACCACTCTGTGTCTCTGTGTTCACCTTCATTACTCTCATCTGAGGACATATCATCAGCCCTGGGCCTGCTGCCCTGGCCACCACCCTGCTTCCACCTCTCCCTCCCTGTGAGCTCCTCATGCTTTCTCAATCTCACACCACCAGCCCTTCCCACTCTAGCTACAAAGCTGTCTGATGGGACCCAAATCAAATCAAATAAAATGTGATTAGTCACATGCGCTGAATACAACAGGTGTAGACCTTACTGTGAAATGCTTACTTACAAGCCCTTAACCAACAATGCAGTTCAAGAAAGAGTTAAGAAAATATTTACTAAATAAACAAAATAAAAAATAAAATAAAAAAGTAACACAATAAAATAACAATAACGAGGCTATATGCAGGGGGTACTCACTGTACCCATATTAACACCTACACTCCTCTCAAGGTAGTATACCATTTATGTGTGTGTGTGTGTGTGTCAGACCCAGTCCACTGCAGTTAGAGGTGCTGAAGCAGGGAGAGTTTAAGTCACCCTAACAATAATACGATATAGGTGTCAGACAGCCATTTTCTATCCACTTAAGGTTTATTTTTAGAGCTCTACTACCAGATCAATAGTCTAGCTTTGGTATGATTTACATTGTCCACATCTGAGTCTAGTGTGAGGTCCTGTTCATCGGTGATGGGGTCGTTGTATACGAAGAGCTCCATTTAAAAGACTGATCAAATACTTTACTTAACAGCAGAGGATGTTAGTGTCTATTAGTATGTACAGTATATTGACTTGTGAGTCATTCTGGACAGTCGTCAGCTAAATGGGTTAATGTAGGCCTACTATAAGCCTTAATTTACATGCTGAGAATGATGTAAATTCTGCTTGGGACAAATTATTTAGCTGTAGTTAATGGTTTGTCCTTATTACAGAAAATGTATTTTCTGCTCTTATTCCAGGTCAGTGCACCTACCATCTGCTACTTGTCTCATACATCAAGTTTAATGACTTTTTCATTACGAATTCAACACACGCAAACTAACAACGGTTATCAAAATTGTTAAAAGGTTTTAAACACAATTCTAAGAAATGCAATAGTTGGAAAATGGATGAAGATACTCCAACCTTTTTGAATTTTTATATACCATCAGATATTGACTGAATTATAGCACATAAAACATTTTACTGGCATGGACAAATAATGAATAGAGTTAATGGATTTTGGTGGGAATTCAGATATTACATTTATTGTAAAATGTCAACAACAAAAAATCTTTGAATGCACTCATATATAAATGTTCTTATTGTATCAGTTTTTTTATATATATATTTTGTTTTAAAATCAAGAAAATTATACAGTATGTGCCTAATTTGCATAAACACACAGGTGTATTTGCATATATAAATACATTAACATAATGGGGTGGAACAGGGCTTCAACCACCAAACACTACCCTACCAGCACTCACTTGCACTGTCAAGACTGCCTCATTAATTACTGTTGTTGTCACGTTCTCTTGCATAATTCAACAAGTGTGTCAATAGCAGGATACCCTCGGATAAAAAATCGAAACGCTTGGCTCTAGACTACACCTATCTAAACATACTTTACATTGTTTGCAAGATCAGACATAATATCACTATGTTCTCAGTGTTCGTTTTCGAAAGTTGCTTTCATTTCAACGCATCTAATTTGTAAACATTTCAAGTAGAAGAAATTATTACTTTTTTCAATTCCACAAAAAAAATGAACACACATCAAAATAAAGTTATCTTTCTTCTCTTTCTTGTGATGTGAGCGTCGAAACGGTGCGTTAAACCCTGTCGAAGCTTTGCATTCTTATAAATGCAATGAAAAGCCAATGTATTCCATTGAGCCCATATCAGCCATTATGGGGTTTGTTTGACAGGTCATTACAAACTTTTCCGCGGTCGTAACGTTAACGGGAAAAAACTACAGGCACAAGCAAGATTATGAAAGAGTCACAGGAGCAAAATTAAAGAAATCAATCCAAGTGGATTTTGCTCCATTCAAACCAGTGGAGGCTCCTCAGATGAGGAAGAGGAGAACCATCCTCCTCAGTGAGTTTCATACAAATGTAAATAATGAAACATAAAAAAAAAAAAAAATATACTAAATGTATTCACGTCACCAAATAATTGATTAAAACACACTGTTTTGCAATGAAGGTCTACAGTAGCCTCAACAGCACTCTATAGGGTAGCACCATTGTGTAGCCGGAGAACACCTAGTTTCTGTCCTCTTCTGGGTACATTGACTTCAATACAAAACCTAGGAGGCTCATGGTTATCACGCCCTTCCATAGACTTACACAGTAATTATGACGACTTCCGGAGGACGTCCTCCAACCTATCAGAGCTCTTGCACTATGAACTGACATGTTGTCGACCCAATCAAAGGATCAGATAATTAATCTAGTACTGAAAGCATAAGATACAGGGGACTAGCACAGCAGTGCATAACATGTGGTGAGTAGTTGACTCAAAGAGAGAGAAAGACAATAGTTTAACAGTTTTTAACAATTTAATTTCTTCAGAAATGAAGGAGAAGAAAGAGAAAGAGAGAGAGAGCTAGCTATATTTTGTTGTATTTTTTTCACTTTCACTTAGCTAGTTTACCCTACTCAAACAGAGAGGTATGCTATGTTAGCTAGCTGGCTATGGCTATCCAACACTGGAACACTTCCAAGTCAAGGCAGGCTTTTGGTTTTATTAATTTATTGCCACCAGGGCCTACCTGCTTGCTGACTGTACTGCATGATTGTAGCGGGTTTACTAACGCTTTAGTTCTAGTAGCTAAGTTGACTGTGGTGTTAGTTAATATGTTGACAATGATGTAGACCGTGTGTAGCAGTTAGCGGTTTACGATATTAAGGTTTGGCTTGGAAAGGTTTTTTCGCCTGGTCACAGACAGCTGATGTGTTGTGCACAAGCGAAGGGAAAATGTGAGAGGAGGAGATCGCGTAGATGCGAGAAGGAATTATACAATGAGAAAAGTGAGCATGCTGTTTGTATGTGGCTGCTATGAAAGTGGACTGTGTTTACATGTGATCAGGGGTGTATTCATTTAGCTGTAATATTTTCATTCCGCCGATTCTGTTTGAATTTCTTTTTAAATGGAAGCCAATTGAAAGAAACTCTGATAAACATACCTGCATTTGTCCAATAGAAACTCTTGTTTGCAACTGTTGGACTAATGATTACACCTTAGATCAGCTAGATGCAGGCAAGAGTGTGCAAGGTGGTATTGAATGTGTCACTGTCTGCCACCTTGATTACTCACATTTTATCTCGACCTGTGCACCTACGTTGTAAACTGCTATTCATAGGCTAGGTTGTAGCAACCTCATGATGGGGTATAGGGAAAATTATAGTGTCATGTAGTAGCCTAAACCTAACGATGTTACATTGAGCTGGGTGAATGGAACATGAATGACAATCATCCATTATGCTGTAATAGAAATAAGGCCATGCTCTTTAAAAAAAAATATTGCCCTCCCTCATCTTAAACGGCACAGACCGCCACTGGCTCAAATACAGGAAATAGATGGCTGAAAAAGACAGATCCTCAGGTGGGCGCAGCATTCGCATTGCTACGCAAACACACACACGCACAATTAGCACGTGCACACACACAGACCAAAAGATGTGGAGTGAGATACCACAGTAACATTGTGTCTTTGATTTCATCACCTCCAAAGCCCTGCCAAAGCCCCGCTGCGTCTCACGCTGCGTCCCTCCACCTTTCCCCACCCTGTCACAGGCGAGAGAGGAATACAAATGCCCCCATCCCTGAAGCACAGCCCAGCCCCCCTCCCACTCTCTCCCACAGCCCACACCGCCCCCTGCTTCCCGCCCTCAACCTGCCTCCCTCCATCCCTGACTGCTCACTGCTCTCTTCCAAGGACAGGCAAAGACATCCCCCTTGGTGAGAGGAGAGTGATTTCAACCTACACAGACTTGACGGAGCACACAGCTCGGAGGGCGGATGGTGGTGGTGGAGGGGTTGTGTGATTGAGACTTAAATGCATATGTTTGACTCCCCCCATTGCACCACAGAGACACTTCATACTGAAAGCCATCCATATTGGCCATTCTGCATTAGTGACTTCTTTCAGACACTCTAAGGTCACTTTTCAGGAATGTGTGTATGTGTGTGTGTGTGTGTGTGTGTGTGTCTATGCATGCTTGCCTCTGTCTGGGTGCGTCAGACAGCCAGATATTCCTGGACAGGGCACGTATGGGCTTTATGACCCTCGTCTATGAAGTGATTCGGCTCCAGAAGGACAAAGCTGAGAGAGGTGATTAAAAAGCTGAATGGAATGTCACACCTAATGGATACAGAGAGGGAGCCACAGGAAATAGAAAAGGAGAGGGAGAGGGAAAAAGAGAGAGGGGAAAAAAAGGGAAGAAGAGAGAGGGAGAGGGAAAAAGAGAGGAAACGGGAACATAATAGAGGTAGTGTAAAGAGGTGATGGAGTGTGTGTGTGTGTGTGTGTGTGTGTGTGTGTGTGTGTGTGGTGGTAAAATTGGGGTATGAGTGAGTAAAAACCTTGGTTCCCCCAATTCCAGGTGTAATTACCAGACCTGGTGATGGGAGGTAAGTGAAGCTGACACAAGCCTCCTGCTCTGTAATACTCTGCCTCATACCTCACAGACCACCACACTACAGTACAGACAGCCAAGGACACATGGACACACAGGGCTCCATATGCCTCCCCATTTCAACAGACAATATAACAGACAATAGATATTTGAGGAGGAGGTCTTTAAGCAAAGCGAGTGACAAAGTTAACACAGTTTCATAAGAAACATAGACAGTGTACTGTTTCCAGCTCGAAAGGAGACACTGATATTAGATTCAAACTGTGTTTGGGTGGTATGTATTGTAAGTATGAGACATCACAGGGAGGGCATTAGAGATGTGTCTAGTTTGCTATCTCTCTCACCCAAGACCACGTGGGCTAGCTGGTCCCTCTGTGTGACTCCTCATTGTCTTGTCTGCTCATGATAGTTCCGGTCTGTGGCATTTGAAATGTGGTGTGCAGAGTGGTGTCTAAATGCAGGCAGACATGTTTTATTGCATGACCTTCTCCGCAGACATTCCCATCTCCCCTCCTATTTCACTCCATTGTTTCCTCTCTCACCCCCTCTCTCCCTCACCCCCTCTCCTCCTCCCCTCCCTACCTCTGCTTAGACAACACTGAGGCGCTGTTGGTTGGAGGTTTGCAAAAACGCACACACACACACACACACATTCACGTCCAGTTGGTGGTGTGGTGCGGTGCAGTCAGAAGAGCAGACGGCTGGCCTGCTGTAGTCTGGACCTCTCCGTGCCCTGGGGGAAGGGGGGTATGAAAGAGAGCCGAGGTGGGCAGGCACAGCCAGTGGAGCCAGGAGGAAAATAAACATATTATATTCCCTTTATGAAAAATACATGAAATAAATACTGAAATACATGACTGCAGACTGTTTGTACATGACGTGTGTGAATGGAGAAAGATTACATTCTGGCTATGCCCTTCATATGAGGCATATCCCTCTGTTTGAACTGGTCTCTCTTTGGTCTCTGTAACCAGTGAGGGAAGAATCACAGGGGGTCTGGCACCAGGGTATATGACTGAGCTAGACACACAGCTTGTATGTCTCAGATCTGGTGTTGGCAACTGCACTCTTAGAAAAAAGGGTTCCAAAAGGTTCTGCGGCTGTCCCCATAGGATAACCTTTTTTGGTTCCAGGAAGAACTCTTTTGGGTTCCATATAGAACCAAAAGGGGTTCTTCAAAGGGTTCTCCTATAGGGACAGCCGAATAACCCTTTTTTTTAACCCTTATTTTACCAGGTAAGTTGACTGAGAACACATTCTCATTTACAGCAACAACCTGGGGAATAATTACAGGGGAGACGAATGAACTAATTGGAAGCTGGAGATGATTAGGTGGCCATGATGGTATGAGGGCCAGATTGGGAATTAGCCAGGACAACAGGGTTAACACCCCTACTCTTACAATAAGTGCCATGGCATCTTTAGTGACCACAGAGAGTCAGGACACCCGTGTAACTTCCCATCCGAAAGATGGCACCCTACACAGGGCAATGTCCCCAATCATTGTTTTTAGACCAGAGGAAAGAGTGCCTCCTACCGGCCCTTCAACACCACTTCCGGCAGCATCTGGTTTCCCATCCAGGGACCGACCAGAACTAACGCTGCTTAACTTCAGAGGCAAGCCAGCAGTAGGATGCAAGGTGGTATGCTGCTGGATAGCACCTTTTTTCTAAGAGAGGGGCTCTTTGTCCCTGTTTCTTCTCTGTTAAGGAGATAAGTCTTATATAATATATTAGGCAGGTGGAGGAACAGCAACTGCACCTGCATGTACAGCATGTGTATGCAGACACCACCTACAGTGGGGAAAAAAAGTATTTAGTCAGCCACCAATTGTGCAAGTTGTCCCACTTAAAAAGATGAGAGAGGCCTGTAATTTTCATCATAGGTACACGTCAACTATGACAGACAAAATGAGAGAAAAAAAATCCAGAAAATCACATTGTAGGATTTTTAATGAATTTATTTGCAAATTATGGTGGAAAATAAGTATTTGGTCAATAACAAAAGTTTCTCAATACTTTGTTATATACCCTTTGTTGGCAATGACACAGGTCAAACGTTTTCTGTAAGTCTTCACAAGGTTTTCACACACTGTTGCTGGTATTTTGGCCCATTCCTCCATGCAGATCTCCTCTAGAGCAGTGATGTTTTGGGGCTGTCGCTGGGCAACACGGACTTTCAACTCCCTCCAAAGATTTTCTATGGGGTTGAGATCTGGAGACTGGCTAGGCCACTCCAGGACCTTGAAATGCTTCATACGAAGCCACTCCTTCGTTGCCCGGGCGGTGTGTTTGGGATCATTGTCATGCTGAAAGACCCAGCCACGTTTCATCTTCAATGCTCTTGCTGATGGAAGGAGGTTTTCACTCAAAATCTCACGATACATGGCCCCATTCATTCTTTCCTTTACACGGATCAGTCGTCCTGGTCCCTTTGCAGAAAAACAGCCCCAAAGCATGATGTTTCCACCCCCATGCTTCACAGTAGGTATGGTGTTCTTTGGATGCAACTCAGCATTCTTTGTCCTCCAAACACGACGAGTTGAGTTTTTACCAAAAAGTTATATTTTGGTTTCATCTGACCATATGACATTCTCCCAATCCTCTTCTGGATCATCAAAATGCACTCTAGCAAACTTCAGACGGGCCTGGACATGTACTGGCTTAAGCAGGGGGACACGTCTGACACTGCAGGATTTGAGTCCCTGGCGGCGTAGTGTGTTACTGATGGTAGGCTTTGTTACTTTGGTCCCAGCTCTCTGCAGGTCATTCACTAGGTCCCCCCGTGTGGTTCTGGGATTTTTGCTCACCGTTCTTGTGATCATTTTGAGGTTGTGGACAGGTGTCTTTTATACTGATAACAAGTTCAAACAGGTGCCATTAATACAGGTAACGAGTGGAGGACAGAGGAGCCTCTTAAAGAAGAAGTTACAGGTCTGTGAGAGCCAGAAATCTTGCTTGTTTGTAGGTGACCAAATACTTATTTTCCATCCATTATTTGCAAATAAATTCATTAAAAATCCTACAATGTGATTTTCTGGATTTCTTTTTCTCAATTTGTCCGTCATAGTTGACGTGTACCTATGATGAAAATTACAGGCCTCTCTCATCTTTTTAAGTGGGAGAACTTGCACAATTGGTGGCTGACTAAATACTTTTTTCCCCCACTGTACCTGGCTGTGTCACTGTGGGCTGTTACATACAGGTGGACATTCTGCATGTTGAGTAGACCCGTTCAATGCACCTAACCCATTCCAACCTCCATCATCTTCCATTCTTTCAAGCCAACACCGGGACAATGTAAATAAGTTATTTTGTGTTGATCTGGTTAGCATGCTAGTACCTGTATGAAATATAATCAGAGTAACAGCATATCAGCTAAAAAAGGAGTCAACAGTTGATTTAGTTGAGCGAATTGGTTTTCGTCATTCAATGGCCAGTTCTCCTAATAGATTTAACCATCTTATCCTCCAGAGCGTCAGCATTTCTACCTAGGCAGGCACACCCAGCCATTCCCAACAGGTCAGCAGGTTGCTGTTTTATAATCAATTTAGACTTTGGACCATGGAGAGTTGGATGTTCTGTAGAAAAGTGATTCCCAAAGTGACTGTTACTGTTATATTGCAAGGAGGGCAATCAATTTATCATCCTCCTGACTACAGGGAGATGGTTGCTCTAAAGGTTATAAGCCCAGGATAGTGAGACATTGGGCTAGACTGAGAGGTAGCTTCCTGCTTTTTCCCTTGTGTGCTGTGCAACTACCTCCCATTGTCCCCACTCAGATCTCCATTACGGATCCACGCCCTTGACTGCTTCAGTCTCATTACGAGCCACTCCAGACAGCCATCAAATCTTCAGGTCTGTGGCCCATACTAACCCCTATACACCTTATCTTCTGGTGGGAAAATTGAAATGTCATTATCCTCACAGGCTGCTCTGAAAGATTGATATTGCTTCATGTCACACAACAACGAGGGGCAAGGGGAAGATATGAACAGAACAGAGGCTCAGCTTCCACTTAAAACCTTTCTCAACACAGAGACCAAGTGGATCTGTGGAAATAAAGCAGGGATAATGGATGCAGAGAACGACATACTGTATGAATTAAACACAAAACATTAAATTTTCCCATTAGAACAAGACAAGTGATGCAGTATTTCTGGGAACTGATCAATATCAAATCGAAGCAGGGCATACAAAGGACTTTCATTGCATTGATTCAGTCCAGTGGAATAAAGCCCATCCCATTGGATAACGAGTGATGTAATGTATGCTTTGGCAGGGCCTATCAATAATGATATATATATATTCGTCAAAGCCTTCTGTACCCTTTTATTTATTTTTATTAAGCCCTTCCTTTTTATTAGCAATCTCATAAATGTGACTCTTTGAAATTGGCAATTGATTAAACAGTCAGGGCATCAGGTTTTTAATCTGGCGTAAAAGCCCATTCAGAATTTATAAATCAGCTTGCATGCATGATGATGTCATCAGCAACATCAGAGGACGGCGTCACCTTTCTTCACATAAGTGCAGTGTAATTAACTCTGCCTATGTATTCTAAGATTAGTAAGGTAGCAATTATCTGGGGATCGATAATCTAACACCCTTGGTAAATGATATGTACATGTATGCTTCCTTCTGTCTCCTTTAATCACTGGGCCCCAAAGTCATCTCACCATCCCAAAGACAGAGCAGGTCCCTCTCCATCTTCCTCTGCTGCTCTACTCTATAGGCCTGGCACTCTCTTCCCTCTCCCTCTCCCTCTCCCTACCTGAGGAAGAACACATAGCAATGGTCACTCCTCTGCACCAGGAGAGAGAGAGAGGGAGAGCTTTCTGTTAATCATCACACCGGCACATGCCCACACATATATACAGTTGAAGTCGGAAGTTTACATACACCTTAGCCAAATACATTTAAACTCAGTTTTTCACAATTCCTGACATTTAATCCTAGTAAAAATTCCCTGTCTTAGGTCAGTTAAGATCACCACTTTATTTTAAGAATGTGAAATGTCAGAATAATAATAGAGAGAATGATTTATTTCAGCTTTTATTTCTTTCATCACATTCCCAGTGGGTCAGAAGTTTGGTAGCATTGCCTTTAAATTGTTTAACTTGGGTCAAACGATTCGGGTAGCCTTCCACAAGCTTCCCACAATAAGTTGGGTGAATTTTGGCCCATTCCTCCTGACAGAGCTGGTGTAACTGAGTCAGGTTTGTAGTCCTCCTTGCTCACACACGCTTTTTCAGTTCTGCCCACAAATGTTCTATAGTATTGATGTCAGGGCTTTGTGATGGCCACTCCAATACCTTGACTTTGTTGTCCTTAAGCCATTTTGCCACAACTTTGGAAGTATGCGTGGGGTCATTGTCCATTTGGAAGACCCATTTGCGACCAAGCTTTAACTTCCTGACTGATGTCTTGAGATGTTGCTTCAATATATCCACATAATTTTCCTTCCTCATGATGCCATCTATTTTGTGAAGTGCACATGTCCCTCCTGCAGCAAAGCACCCCCACAGCATGATGCTGCCACCCCCGTGCTTCACGTTGGGATGGTGTTCTTCGGCTTGCAAGCGACCCCCTTTTTCCTCCAAACATAACGATGGTCATTATGGCCAAACAGTTCTATTTTTGTTTCATCAGACCAGAGGACATTTCTCCAAAAAGTATGATCTTTGTCCCCATGTGCAGTTGCAAACCATAGTCTGGCTTTTTTATGGTGGTTTTGGCGCAGTGGCTTCTTCCTTGCTGAGCGGCCTTTCAGGTTATGTCAATATAGGACTCGTTTTACTGTGGATATAGATACGTTTGTACCTGTTTCCTCCAGCATCTTCACAAGGTCCTTTGCTGTTGTTCTGGGATTGATTTGCACTTTTTGCACCAAAGTACGTTCATCTCTAGGAGAGAGAACGTGTCTCCTTCCTGAGCGGTATGACTGCTGCGTGGTCCCATAGTGTTTATACTTGCATACTATTGTTTGTACAGATGAACGTGGTACTTTCAGGCGTTTGGAAATTGCTCCCAAGGATGAACCAGACTTGTGGAGGTCTACAATTTTTATTCTGAGGTCTTGGCTGATTTCTTTTGATTTTCCCATGATGTCAAGCAAAGAGGCACTGAGTTTGAAGGTAGGCCTTGAAATACATCCACAGGTACACCTCCAATTGACTCAAATGATGTCAATTAGCCTATCAGAAGCTTCTAAAGCCATGACATCATTTTCTGGAATTTTCCAAGCTGTTTAAAGGCACAGTCAACTTGCTGTATGTAAACTTCTGACTCACTGGAATCGTGATACAGTGAATTATAAGTGAAATAATCTGTCTGTAAACAATTGTTGGAAAAGTTACTTGTGTCATGCACAAAGTAGATGTCCTAACCGACTTGCCAAAACTATAGTTTGTTAACAAGAAATTTGTGGAGTGGTTGAAAAACGAATTTTAATGACTCCAACCTAAGTGTATGTAAACTTCCGACTTCAACTGTATATACACATATATAGATAATGCAACACTGGGAGATTGGTCTACACAACACAAACAGTTTCCTTTTCTCGCCATCTCACAAAGGCATACATGATACACGCCATGCAACTTGCATGCACAGGCACATACACTCACTTCTCACACGAAGAACCCATGTTTGTTGTTAGCGTGCGAGGCCAGGCCACACAAACAACTACTAATAGATATTTTCACACACACTCCCACCCGTTTTCCTGTGCATGGTGGGGCTGTGTCCAGTCATCACTCTTTCTCAGACATGCTCTCTGTACACAGAGTGAGCCCTGTGTTTGGCCAATCAGAGCTGCCCACCGTCTCATCAGGAGGTCTGGGCCAGTGTGTGTGTGTGTGTGTGTGTGTGTGTGTGTGTGTGAGTCCCATGGCCCTAATTTATTCATCATCCTTTCTCTCCACTGAACACACACACATACAAACACACACACACACACACACACACACACACACACACACACACACACACACACACACTCCACAGCCCCACTGATGCAAACTGACACCTGAAATATAGCTAATTGAAAAGCCTGATGATGCTTAATTCTATCTGACAACAAATCAATTTCTTATTTTTTCCTCCCATACTCCACAACGTTCATAAACTCTGAAACAAAATGTCTCTCTGAAAGAGGTGCTCGAAGTATTTAAAGATCAATCATAAAACGCCCTCCAGCTTCCCATTACAGAGAAGGCAATTTATGACTGACAGGATAGTGCATATAGCTAGTTTGTCTGTTTGATGCTCAGTAAATTAAACATGACAAACCTGAGTGATGCCCAGAATGTGTCATGAATCCCGCTTCCTGAGTCTGTTTCTGCCTGTGTTGCCGGTTTTCTGTCCTGGAGTCTGTTTCCTGAGGTTCCTGAACGCACCCTGTCTGGTTGCCGGGTGACGAAGCTAGGCGGGAGATCTCTCTATTACCCGCACCTGCATCTCATCAGCTATCTGCACACCTGGTCCTGATCATCACCTCTCCACTTCATAAGCTCTGACCTGACATCCATTCCCTGCCAGATCGTTAGCCATGAACAGTATGTTGTGTCAGCGTATCAGCCTCAAGTTTGCTAGAGTTAGTTTTGTTGTTTTGTACTTTTTGCTTGCCGTGTACTTACCTCCGTTTACTCTGTCTACAGTTATTCTCCCGGAACATTCACTCCACCCTTGCCTGGTCGTCGGTGGGTTACATCATTGGATCTGCTTATTCACTTCCACCAACTCACCTCCGCTGCCCACTCCGTCTCCTGAATTATCCTGCTTCCACATTTGAGTCGTTAAATAAATATTCCCCTTCTGTCTACTCACCTTGTCCTGGTCTGCTTCTGGGTTCTGCTTTGGAGAATCGTGACAGAAAGACTCTGTTTTAATTTTGTTTAACTTTTTTGCAGTATTACTTTAGTGCCTTGTTGCAAACAGGATGCATGTTTTAGAACATATTTTATTCTGTACAGGCTTCCTTTTCACTCTGTCAGTTAAGTTAGTATTGTGGAGTAACTACAATGTTGTTGATCCATCCTCAGTTTTTCCCTATCACAGCCATTAAACTCTAACTTTTTTAAAGTCACCATTGGCCTCATGGTAAAATCCTTGAGTGGTTTCCTTCCGCTCCAGCAACTGAGTTAGGAAGGACGCCTGTATCTTTGTAGTGACTGGGTGCATTGATACGCCATCCAAAGTGTAATGAATAATTTCACCATGCTCAAAGGGATACAAAATGTCTGCTTTTTTTTTTTACCCATCTACTAAAAACGAATTCCACTTTGACATAATGCGGTATTGTGTGTAGACCAGTGACAAAAAATCTAAATGTAATCTATTTTAAATTCAGGCTCTAACACAACAAAATGTAGAAAAAGTGATTGGTGGATTTCCCTTCATGTACTATTTTCACTTAACACACAAACAGTGACCCTCTTAACCTCAACCATCAGAGGACTGTGGAGGGAATGTATTCTCCTAGTAAGTGGCCCGATGCTACGAAGCCTCTCTGTCAGTGGTGTGTCACAGTCATCTACTGCTGGGTGATATAATCCTCCTATCTATACAGGCCGGGCCAGATCACTGAATTAATAGTACTCTCTGAGGGTTACACTGGAACCTCTTTCACAAATTAGGTTTAACAAAGTCCCCTCTGTAATTGTGTAAGCATTCCCCATTTCACCACTCTTCCCAGGCACCATCAGCATAACTGCTGCCCTCTAGCCCCCATCGCTGCCACAGCGCATCCCAGGCCCACCTTGTCCCCCACCTCCTATAAATCAAATACACTTAATGGGGAGAGGAAACATTATAGCTGTAATAGAACCTGGAGCAGGATATGTGTATCTCTGTTCACCGCTCATCCCCACATATCAGGACTGAGAGAGAGGGGAGAGGTGCAGTATGGTGTAAGCATGGTTAATAATCAGTGTCATCTAGATAGAGCTTTGGAGCTGCTTTCACTGTATGTGCCTCCCACTACCATTCATTCCTGTGTGTGTGTCTGTCCCCCAGTCCACAATTTTTTTTTTTTACATTTTAGTCATTTAGCAGACGCTCTTATCCAGAGCGACTTACAGTTAGTGAGTGCATATATTATTTATGTATTTATTTTTCATACTGGCCCCCCGTGGGAATCGAACCCACAACCCTGTCGTTGCAAACGCCATGCTCTACCATCTGAGCTACATCCCTGCCGGCCATTCCCTCCCCTACCCTGGACGACGCTGCGCCGCCCCATGGGTCTCCCGGTCGCGGCCGGCTACGACAGAGCCTGGATTCGAACCAGGATCTCTAGTGGCACAGCTAGCACTGCGATGCAGTGCCTTAGACCACACACACACACACGCACACACACACACACACACACACATCCATCCACTGATGACCCGAATGGGTCATGACAGGAAATGGAGTGCATGGTCAGTGGATCAGGTTCTCTGTGTGATAGAGGAGGGACAGGGAGAGCTGCAGAGTAGAAGCTCAGAGGTGCTCCACTCACCACAACCCAGGGGGAAATATGCTGCGTCCAGAGGGCAACCTCAAGGTGAAAGAGCTGACAGCTAACTGCAATAACGACTCTGTCTATACAGTAAAGCCATGGTTGAAAACAGAATCAGAGAGAAAGCCATATCTGGATGGGATTACAGCACGTTTTAAGGAGAGTTACTGCAGTACTTTACTATGTCTGTTAAAAACTGGATTTACTGGTTTCCTATACCTCTGTTACACATGTTCAGCCAGTCACCTCTGTACCTCTCTGTCTACACCAGTCATTCAGCATGGTGGTGTCAGTGGCCCTCTCTCCTCATCATCGCAGCACATTAATACATTATCCATAAATAATGTGGAAATCCATTAGAACAGACTTTGCATATAGATAGCCTACTTAAGAAGGAACTGGTAATTAACACAACCTGCAGGGGGGAGTGACGAGTCACTAGACTGGCTCTCATCCTGCCCTTCCTTCTTCCTGCCACGCCAAGAGGGAGGCCATGGTGGCAGCGGGATGGTGGCCAAACATGAGTCTGAGGCATGTTGTCCAAACACCCCTCACGTTGCCCACACTCACCCCTCTCCACAACATAGAAAAGTCCCTTTTTCTCATAGGCAACAGTTGTGCAGGGCTCAGAGCACCGGATACCCAGCAGGCCTGCTCTGCTCTTGATGGAAAAGCAATTAGTTCCAGATTAATAATGGATAGAATGGGAGCAGTTAGAGTGGGCAAGGCCCAGGATGTGAGACATCAACAACCAAGCCATAGTGGGCAACAAGCTGGATCTGTCAGGTGGTACATAAAAATAAAATAAAAAAGTTTTATTGTCACACACCTTGTCGGCTCAGGTATTCGAACCAGCGACCTTTTGGTTACTGGCCCAACGCTCTAACCACTAGGTGCCCTGTCTGGTTCTGTCTGTATGGATGTCAAAGATCAAACCACAGACTGACATAGACTGACATTGACCTCAACTCACACAGACACCCAGTGGGTCCTGTGGTATAGATACAGGTTCTCAGTGATCCACTGCATTCTGAGGTATAGATGAGGCTACACGCTTTATCCACTTATGAGAGCACTTTGCTTTGTGTCCAAACAGGCAGGCAGGCGAGAGCGAGGAGAGACCAGCTCTGACATTAAATCACCTCAGCACCCACAGGGCTCTGTCGGAAGACAGATGAACTGCCAATCCCTGGCCGGCAGAGGCAGGAATTAGCCCGCACTCAGCTAATTATACGAATCACTATGAGCGGGTCATTAAATATGGGATAAATCAAACATCATGTGCATTACTGTCTCATTCATCAGGCCCATGCTCCCCTCAGCAGGGTGGAACTCAGGCAGATCCATCAGCCCAATGCATGGGAAACCATAGATTGTCCCATTTCACAACAATGGGGGGAGGAAGGGTTTTATAAGATGGCAGGGATGCCCTTAGTTCGTAGTCTGATATATTGTGCGTTAATCAGTAAATAATGGCCAGTAGCAGGCATTGAATGGATGTACAGTGGGGAAAAAAATTATTTAGTCAGCCACCAATTGTGCAAGTTCTCCCACTTAAAAAGATGAGAGAGGCCTGTAATTTTCATCATTGGTACACGTCAACTATGACAGACAAATTGAGGAGAAAAAATCCTGAAAATCACATTGTAGGATTTTTAATGAATTTATTTGCAAATTATGGTGGAAAATAAGTATTTGGTCACCTACAAACAAGCAAGATTTCTGGCTCTCACAGACCTGTAACTTCTTCTTTAAGAGGCTCCTCTGTCCTCCACTCGTTACCTGTATTAATGGCACCTGTTTGAACTTGTTATCAGTATAAAAGACACCTGTCCACAACCTCAAACAGTCACACTCCAAACTCCACTATGGCCAAGACCAAAGAGCTGTCAAAGGACACCAGAAACAAAATTGTAGACCTGCACCAGGCTGGGAAGACTGAATCTGCAATAGGTAAGCAGCTTGGTTTGAAGAAATCAACTGTGGGAGCAATTATTAGGAAATGGAAGACATACAAGACCACTGATAATCTCCCTCAATCTGGGGCTCCACGCAAGATCTCACCCCGTGGGTCAAAATGATCACAAGAACGGTGAGCAAAAATCCCAGAACCACACGGGGGGACCTAGTGAATGACCTGCAGAGAGCTGGGACCAAAGTAACAAAGCCTACCATCAGTAACACACTACGCCGCCAGGGACTCAAATCCTGCAGTGCCAGACGTGTCCCCCTGCTTAAGCCAGTACATGTCCAGGCCCGTCTGAAGTTTGCTAGAGTACATTTGGATGATCCAGAAGAGGATTGGGAGAATGTCATATGGTCAGATGAAACCAAAATATAACTTTTTGGTAAAAACTCAACTCGTCGTGTTTGGAGGACAAAGAATACTGAGTTGCATCCAAAGAACACCATACCTACTGTGAAGCATGGGGGTGGAAACATCATGCTTTGGGGCTGTTTTTCTGCAAAGGGACCAGGACGACTGATCCGTGTAAAGGAAAGAATGAATGGGGCCATGTATCGTGAGCAAGGGCATTGAAGATGAAACGTGGCTGGGTCTTTCAGCATGACAATGATCCCAAACACACCGCCCGGGCAACGAAGGAGTGGCTTCGTAAGAAGCATTTCAAGGTCCTGGAGTGGCCTAGCCAGTCTCCAGATCTCAACCCCATAGAAAATCTTTGGAGGGAGTTGAAAGTCCGTGTTGCCCAGCGACAGCCCCAAAACATCACTGCTCTAGAGGAGATCTGCATGGAGGAATGGGCCAAAATACCAGCAACAGTGTGTGAAGACTTACAGAAAACGTTTGACCTGTGTCATTGCCAACAAAGGGTATATAACAAAGTATTGAGAAACTTTTGTTATTGACCAAATACTTATTTTCCACCATAATTTGCAAATAAATTCATAAAAAATCCTACAATGTGATTTTCTGGATTTTTTTCTCATTTTGTTTGTCATAGTTGACGTGTACCTATGATGAAAATTACAGGCCTCGCTCATCTTTTTAAGTGGGAGAACTTGCACAATTGGTGGCTGACTAAATACTTTTTTTCCCCACTGTAGCTGGCTCACTCACTCATACAGTTTCCAAACTGCTGTAGCAGCCCACTTAAAATCTCCAGCTGTCAAGTGCATCTCTTTGACATTAGCTAACTGGGTTGTCATGGAAACAGTGGCTTGTTAGCGGTGTTAATGCTCAGAAACATGCTGGTTTTAACACCAAGGGGTGTACTATATGGCTCTATCTATTCATCCCATTACATCCACCACCTACTGTAAGTAGAATCCTGAAAATAGAGTAACCGGGGACACCAATTATGAAGATAAGATGGCACATAACTGTACAATAGATAAGCCATGCAATGTGTCTCACCACAAATCTCTTCAGCATCTGTGATACATTCACCAGAGGACACATATAAACTTAAATAAAGGTCCCTGTGGCGTAAAGCTAACGCGTCTACTCTATCGCGTATGTTACCGGACTGCCTTGAATGATTTTGGCATCTCTCTGATAGCATGACTAGGCGGATTCTACAGCCCAGTGACTTGAAAAAGTGTCATGACTGACAGATGGATTCGTGAGAATCAGGCACACATGCATCAGAGTCATATATCATCCATCTATGGCTCTGACATGCATAACTTCTCTCATGTTGCTTTTCCCTTAAGGCCATGCAAGGCTGCTGGTGAAGAGGCATTTTTAGTAAGTGAGATGTCAAGGTGCGAAAATAGCACATTTGAGTAACAGGCAAATTAAAATCAAATCAAATCAAATTGTATTTGTCACATGCGCCGAATACAACAGGTGTAGTAGTCCTTACAGTGAAATACTTACTTACAAGCCCTTAACCAACAATGCAGTACAAGAAATAGAGTTAAGAAAATATTTACTAAATAAACTAAAGTAAATAAAATAAAATAAAAAGTAACACAATAAATTAACAATAACGAGGCTATATACAGTTGAAGTCGGAAGTTTAAATACACTTAGGTTGGAGTCATTAAAACCCATTTTTCAACAACTCCACACATTTCTTGTTAACAAACTATAGTTTTGGCAAGTCGGTTAGGACATCTACTTTGTGCAAGACACAAGTAATTTTTCCAACAATTGTTTACAGACAGATTATTTCACTTATAATTCACTGTATCACAATTCCAGTGGGTCAGAAGTTTACATACACTAAGTTGACTGTGCCTTTAAACAGCTTGGAAAATTCCAGAAAATGATGTCATGGCTTTAGAAGCTTCTGATAGGCTAATTGACACCATTTGAGTCAATTGGAGGTGTACCTGTGGATGTGTTTCAAGGCCTACCTTCAAACTCAGTGCCTCTTTGCTTGATATCATGGGAAAAGTAAAAGAAATCAGCCAAGACCTCAGAAAGAAAATGGTAGACCTCCACAAGTCTGGTTCATCCTTGGGAGCAATTTCCAAATGCCTGAAGGTACCACGTTCATCTGTACAAACAATATTACACAAGTATAAACACCATGGGACCACGCAGCCATAATACCACTCAGGAAGGAGACACGTTCTGTCTCCTAGAGATGAACGTACTTTGGTGCGAAAAGTGCAAATCAATCCCAGAACAACAGTAAAGGACCTTGTGAAGATGCTGGAGGAAACAGTAAAACAAATCCTATATCGACATAACCTGAAAGGCCGCTCAGCAAGGAAGAAGCCACTGCTCCAAAACCGCCATAAAAAAGACAGACTACAGTTTGCAACTGCACATGGGAACAAAGATCGTACTTTTTGGAGAAATGTCCTCTGTTCTGATTAAACAAAAATAGAACTGTTTGGCCATAATGACCATTGTTATGTTTGGAGGAAAAAGGGGGTCGCTTGCAAGCCGAAGAACACCATCCCAACCGTGAAGCACGGGGGTGGCAGCATCATGCTGTGGGGGTGCTTTGCTGCAGGAGGGACTGGTGCACTTTTTACAAGGATTAAATGTCAGGAATTGTGAAAAACTGAGTTTAAATGTATTTGGCTAAGTTGTATCCGACTTCAACTGTACAGGGGGTACCGATAACGAGTAAATGTGCGGGGGTACAGGTTATTCGAGGTAATTTGTACATGTAGGTAGTGGTAAAGTGACTATGCATAGATAATAAACAGCGAGTAGCAGTAAATAGTCCGGGTGGCCATTTGATTAATTGTTCAGCAGTCTTATGGCTTGGGGGTAGAAGCTGTTAAGGAGCCTTTTGGACCTAGACTTGGCGCTCCGGTACCGCTTGCCGTGCGGTAGCAGAGAGAACAGTCTATGACTTGGGTGACTGGAGTCGTTGACAATTTTTGGGGCCTTCCTCTGACACCGCCTAGTATATAGGTCCTGGATGGCAGGAAGCTTGGCCCCAGTGATGTACTGGGCCATACGCACTACCCTCTGTAGCGCCTTACGGTCGGATGCCGAGCAGTTGTTATACCAGGTGGTGATGCAACCGGTCAGGATGCTCTCGAAGGTGGAGCTGTAGAACTTTTTGAGGATCTGGGGACCCATGCCAAATCTTTTCAGTCTCCTGGGGGGGAAAAGGTGTTGTCATGCCCTCTTCACGACTGTCTTGGTGTGTTTGGACCATGATAGTTCGTTGGTGATGTGGACACCAAGGAACTTGAAACTAGACCCGATCCACTACAGCCCTGTCGATGTTAATGGCGGCCTGTTCGGCCCTCCTTTTCCTGTAGTTAACGATCAGCTCCTTTGTCTTGTTCACATTGAGGGAGAGGTTGTTGTCCTGGCACCACACTGACAGGTCTCTGACCTCCTCCTTATAGGCTGTCTCATCGTTGTCGGTGATCAGGCCTACCACTGTTGTGTCGTCAGCAAACTTAATGATGGTGTTGGAGTCGTGCTTGGCCACGCAGTCGTGGCTGAACAGGGAGTACAGGAGGGGACTAAGCACGCACCCCTGAGGGGCCCCAGTGTTGAGGATCAGCGTGGCAGATGTGTTGTTGCCTACCCTTACCACCTGGGGGCGGCCCGTCAGGAGGACCAGGATCCAGTTGCAGAGGGAGGTGTTTGTCCCAGGGTCTTTAGGTTAGTAATGAGCTTTGTGGGCACTATGGTGTTGAACGCTGAGCTGTAGTCAATGAACAGCATTCTCATATAGGTGTTCTTTTTGTCCAGGTGGGATAGGGCAGTGTGGAGTGCGATTGAGATTGCGTCATCTGTGGATCTGTTGGGGCAGTATGCGAAATGGAGTGGGTCTAGGGTTTCCGGGATGATGGTGTTGATGTGAGCCATGACCAGCCTTTCAAAGCACTTCATGGCTACCGACGTGAGTGCTACGGGGTGGTAGTCACTTAGGCAGGTTACCTTCGCTTTCTTGGGCACAGGGGCTTTGGTGGTCTGCTTGAAACATGTTGGTATTACAGACTCGGTCAGGGAGAGGTTGAAAATGTCAGTGAAGACACTTGCCAGTTGGTCCACGCATGCTCTGAGTACATGTCCTGGTAATCCATCTGGCCCCGCAACTTTGTGAATGTTGACCTGTTTAAAGGTCTTACTCACATCGGCTACGGAGAAAGTGATCACACAGTCGTCCGGAACAGCTGGTGCTCTCATGCATGCTTAAGTGTTGCTTGCCTCGAAGCAAGCGTAAAAGGCATTTAGCTCGTCTGGTAGGCTCGCGTCACTGGGCAGCTCGCGGCTGGGTTTCCCTTTATAGTCCGTAATAGTTTGCATGCCCTGCCACATCCGACGAGTGTCAGAGCCGGTGTAGTAGGATTCAATCTTAGTCCTGTATTGACGCTTTGATGGTTCGTCTGAGGGCATAACGAGATTTCTTATAAGCGTCTGGAATAGTGTCCCACTCCTTGAAAGCGGCAGCTCTAGCCTTTACCTCCGTGCGGATGTTGCCTGTAATCCATAGCTTCTGATTGGGATATGTACATACGGTCACTGTGGGGAAGTCATTGTCAATGCACTTATTGATGAAGCCGGGGACTGAGGTGGTATACTCCTCAATGCCATTGGATGAATCCCGGAACATATTCCAGTCTGTGCTAGCAAAACAGTCCTGTAGCGTTGCAGCCGCGTCATCTGACCACTTCCGTATTGAGCGAGTCACTGGTACTTCCTGTTTTAGTTTTTGCTTGTAAGCAGGAATCAGGAGGATAGAATTATGGTCAGATTTGCCAAATGGGGGGGAGGGAGAGCTATGTATGCGTCTCTGTGTGTGGAGTAAAGGTGGTCTAGAGTTTTTTTTCCTCTGGTTGCACTTGTGACATGCTGGTAGAAATTCGGTAAAACTGATTTAAGTTTGCCTGCATTAAAGTCCCCAGCCACTAGGAGTGCCATTTCTGGATGAGCATTTTCTTGTTTGCTTATGACCTTATACAGCTCGTTGAGTACGGTCTTAGTGCCAGCATCGGTTTGTGGTGGTAAATAGACGGCTACGAATAATATAGATGAGAACTCTCTTGGTAGATAGTGTGGTCTACAGCTTATCATGAGGTACTCTACCTCAGGCAAACAATACCTCGAGACTTCTTTAATATTAGACATCAGGCACCATGTCTAAAATAGTACATTCGAGTAACAGCAGGCTAATTCAAGGTGCTCTGATAGTGACACACGTTATCACTCTCACTCTTCATCCAGTACAATATGTTTGTGCTTTCATTCAACCATTCAGCCATTAAAATGCTCCAACCATTGTAATGGCACTACCTTTGCAACTTCTATCAACAATTATACAACGGATGGGTCTAATCCTGGACCCTGATTGGTTAAAACTGCATTCCAGCAGCTAAAGCTATGACGTTGAAATGCCTATTTACTCTGTTCCATCTCACTACACAATCCACTGTCTCATCAGCCCAGCCAGACAATTTATAAACTTGATCTCCACTGTAAAAAAGTATCTAGACATTATCTCCCATTTCTTTTAGACTAGCAATTGGTTTTCAATAGCGGAGATTTGGTATGGCAACTGCACGCCGCAACCGCAAGGCTCTCCAGAGGGTGGTGCGGTCTGCCGAACGCATTTTCCGGGGGCAAACTACCCACCCTCCAAGACACCTACAGCACCCGATGGCACAGGAAGGCCAAAAAGATCATCAAGGACATCAACCACCCGAGCCACTGCCTGTTCTCCCCGCTATCACCCAGAAGGCAAGGTCAGTACAGGTGCATCAAAGCTGGGACTGAGAGAATGAAAAACAGCTTCTATCTCAAGGCCATCAGACTGTTAAATAGCCATCACTAGCACATTAGAGGCTGTTGCTGCCTATTGAAATCACTGGCCACTTTAAGAAATTAAACTCTAGTCACTTTAATAATGTTTACATATCTTGCACTACTCATCTCATATGTATATACTGTATATACTCTATCCTATAATATTCTACTGTACCTTAGTCCATGCCGCTCTGTCATTGCTTGTCCATATATGTATATATTCTTAAATTCCATTCCTTACTAGATTTGTGTGTATTGGGTATATGTTGTGAAATTGTTAGATATTACTTGTTCGATATTACTGCACTGTCGGAGCTAGAAGCACAAGCATTTCACTACACAAGCAATAACATCTGCTAAACACGTGTATGTGACTAATACAATTTGATTTGATTTGTATAAAAATTGCGGTCGGTCTCTCTGACATTTGCAAGATTGTTTCAATATTGAAATTCGATCTCCAGCTGTCCCATAGTAATGAATGTGTAGGGGTCGGGAGTCGGGAAGAGACAGACAGGCAGGCAGTGTTTCTCAGCCAGTCGAAATCATGATTCAGCATAATTATTATAGACATATACAAAGAAATATCAATAGAAAACAGGTAAAACAAAACGAAATGCAGCTAGTTTGCAGTCTTTCCAGCTTTAGTTTGAAGTGATTGTGTTCGCTGTGTTGTTGGCTAGCTCCTCTGAACGACAGTGTCCTGACGAGAGCGAACATCTTCTATGCCAGGCGAAATCGCGCATCACTAGTTCATTCTTATGAAAGTATCCAAATAAATGTCACTAGAAAACAGCTTAAACAAATGCAAATGATGCTACTTTGCTGTTATTCTGGCTGCATTGACGCGACTGTAAGTTAGCCATAGGCAATAGGGATAAGAACGTTGCCAGCCAGTATTGCAAGAGAACATTTAGAACGAATGACTGGGCCGCGTCCATAAATACAGAACAAAAATACTTTTAACTGGGTTGCGTCTCTGGCAAATGAACCGATAGAATGAAAGACCAGCCGGCTTGGGTAGCAACCCTAGATTTGTGTCAGGACTATATCTTGTGGAAAGATGAAATAGTTTGAATAAATTAATCAAAATATGGTTTTTAATAAAAATATGTCAATCATTATTTGATTATGTTGGTAACCCATTGTCTAAAAGTGATAATGCCCTCGAAGCGGTGTTTGGATAATATATTGACACGGTTTGCCGGCCCGAGACAACATGCCAATATATCCTCCAAACACCGGCTTCTCTGGCATTATCACTTAAGAAGCCACTTCCAAAATGTCTCTCAACAAGTAACAACTCCAACAGCTGTCTTTGGGAGATGGTGGAGCAAAGGTTATGGTAGATGTGGAGATTGTGAGGATGTGCAGTGCACCCCTTCTTTCTGAGGAGAAGGAAGGAGAGAGGATAGAGAGATTGCCTGCAGTGTTTCTACCCCTCCTCCCTGGTCCCTGACTGCTTTTAGGATGGATGGCTGCTTAGCTCCCCTCCCTGGATGGCCCCCATTGTGAGAGGCGAGGTGGAGGGCCTTCATAATGGGATTGCTCGTTCGGGGAGCGACACTCTATCGACTGCTTTCACCAGTGAAGGAGGACCCCCTTTGTGAACCGAATGAACTCTGAGATTGATGACTCCTGGCTCTAGGAAGTTGGCCCAACCTCATCTCCTTCTATCTCGGCCAAGGCTTCAAAGCACAAGTCTATTTAGGGGCATAATTCATATGTACTTGAAAATGAAGTGTCTCCTCTGGGTTGTCGGAAAACAATATAATGCAAACATATTTCATGCTCAACTAACACAGCCTGGAGAATGTCCATCTAATTGGGGCGCAGGAGGAAACACAAGGTAATGTATGTCTTCTCTCTGTGTTGTGGGCATATTGCATTACCAGGCACTGAAAATACGATGTTGGATATGGAAAAAACTAAGAATGCCTTATGTGTCTACAGCCTGTACAAGAACAAATGGTACAGCATAAACGTTCAGCATATCTGTCGCCCGCTCTAGCATTCTGGCTGTGAGAAATGATAACAGGCTTAATTGAAAGACTGTCAAACTGCTTTTTCTGCCAGCCAGTGTGACGAAATGGGAGGAATAGAATGGGGCCTTTATCTGCAGGTAACAGAGGTTGTCTAACGTTCTGTAATACAACATGTATCCTCCTCAGGAAGTTGATGCAGACACTGACAAGATGCTTATCACAAGCAACCTGCTGATGGCACACAAGCTTATCTCTCCAGAGTGCTGTTACCCTCTGGCTTCAGCCAGACAGACAATGATCCTTTAAAAAGTAATCTCACTGCAGAGAGGAGAGAGAGCAAGAAAGATAACTCTGCTTTGTTTTACCTTGTCCTTTTCTTTACAGTGGTGTGCTGTATCTGTTGGTGTCCAATACACATATGGCATTCATCCCTGGTCAACAGTTATGTGACATAGCCTTGTGTCCATACTGTAACACTTATAACACATTTCTGATTCTAGTTTTCTTTTATTATATTACTTCCTACATATAAAACAACTGTATCTGAATATAAATGGTGGTTTCTAGATAATATGATCCAGGAAAGCCAGGCTTAGTGGAACACCTTTGTGCCAATAACACCTGTCTCATGTTCCACAATACTCATTACTTCAAGTCAAAATGTCCATCTTCTTCTTTTCACTGGAATCCACTCATTTAAAGATAATTCATATTTGTAAGTGATGGAGAATACTGCACTTCTCTTTTCTTATACCATCTTCCCTCTGGGGGTGTTCCAGAGGCAATTTAACCAATATAGCCATCCCATTCATCAGCCCTGGAAGTGCACCTCACCTCAGGCAATCTGTCAGCAGACCTGAACATCTCTCCTGCTGCTCCTCAGAATAGAGGAAGGGAGAAGAAAATGTCCCCATGGGCTCAATCTGCCCCCACCCACCCACCGTCCCTCCAACCTCAACCTGCTTCCTCCTTCTATGTTGCCTCCACCTGATAGAGCCATCAAGCAGCCAAGGGTCCAGATTCTGTGCTTCGTTAGGGGAACACAGTGAGGGTGCTCCATCAGGACCAGGCTGCTGGCTGGCTGACACCTGAGGCCAGACCTCTCTTAACTGGGGGGAGAGGATCCACATGACTGGCTGTGCTTCCAGGTCACTCCACACTCTGAGTGTCCCTCTATCTATTTCTTCAGAAACTCTCTCATTATCACTATACATGGATGGAAAAGTGAAAACAATATTTTACAGATAATTTTACCGTACAATTTAAAAAACCCAGAAACACCCTTCAATAATTGTTCCTTAGAATAAATGGCACACAATTCTAGTGTTAATCTGGAAGGAAAGCAGGGTTTTGTTACTGCTTGTCTCTTACAAATTATCACGACAAGACACTTTGTGCGAGAGAAAAGAGGAGACAGTATCTCCAGTTAAAATCAATGTCAGGACGACAAGTCAGTTCCATCACTCTGCAATGTAGTTTAGGCACATTAAGAATCGCAATACGATAGATGGTCTTTTTCAGTGAGATCATTCCTTTCCTCATTGAACTGCCAGTACAATTGTAGCCTGAGTCCAGGCAGGGCACTGATGCATCATAGCAGAGGTACAGTGGGGGAAAAAAGTATTTAGTCAGCCACCAATTGTGCAAGTTCTCCCACTTAAAAAGATGAGAGAGGCCTGTAATTTTCATCATAGGTACACGTCAACTATGACAGACAAATTGAGAAAAAGAAATCCAGAAAATCACATTGTAGGATTTTCTAATAATTTTATTTGCAAATTATGGTGGAAAATAAGTATTTGGTCACCTACAAACAAGCAAGATTTCTGGCTCTCACAGACCTGTAACTTCTTCTTTAAGAGGCTCCTCTGTCCTCCACTCGTTACCTGTATTAATGGCACCTGTTTGAACTTGTTATCAGTATAAAAGACACCTGTCCACAACCTCAAACAGTCACACTCCAAACTCCACTATGGCCAAGACCAAAGAGCTGTCAAAGGACACCAGAAACAAAATTGTAGACCTGCACCAGGCTGGGAAGACTGAATCTGCAATAGGTAAGCAACTTGGTTTGAAGAAATCAACTGTGCGAGCAATTATTAGGAAATGGAAGACATACAAGACCACTGATAATCTCCCTCGATCTGGGGCTCCACGCAGATCTCACCCCGTGGGGTCAAAATGATCACAAGAACGGTGAGCAAAAATCCCAGAACCACACGGGGGGACCTAGTGAATGACCTGCAGAGAGCTGGGACCAAAGTAACAAAGCCTACCATCAGTAACACACTACGCCGCCAGGGACTCAAATCCTGCAGTGCCAGACGTGTCCCCCTGCTTAAACCAGTACATGTCCAGGCCCGTCTGAAGTTTGCTAGAGTGCATTTGGATGATCCAGAAGAGGATTGGGAGAATGTCATATGGTCAGATGAAACCAAAATAGAACATTTTGGTAAAAACTCAACTCAGTCGTGTTTGGAGGACAAAGAATGCCGAGTTGCATCCAAAGAACACCATACCTACTGTGAAGCATGGGGGTGGAAACATCATGCTTTGGGGCTGTTTTTCTGCAAAGGGACCAGGACGACTGATCCGTGTAAAGGAAATAATGAATGGGGCCATGTATCGTGAGATTTTGGGAAACCTCCCCAAGGGCATTGAAGATGAAACGTGGCTGGGTCTTTCAGCATGACAATGATCCCAAACACACCGCCCGGACAACGAAGGAGTGGCTTCGTAAGAAGCATTTCAAGGTCCTGGAGTGGCCTAGCCAGTCTCCAGATCTCAACCCCATAGAAAATCTTTGGAGGGAGTTGAAAGTCTGTGTTGCCCAGCGACAGCCCCAAAACATCACTGCTCTAGAGATCTGCATGGAGGAATGGGCCAAAATACCAGCAACAGTTTGTGAAAACCTTGTGAAGACTTACAGAAAACGTTTGACCTGTGTCATTGACACCAAAGGGTATATAACAAAGTATTGAGAAACTTTTGTTATTGACCAAATACTTATTTTCCACCATAATTTGCAAATAAATTCATTAAAAATCCTACAATGTGATTTTCTGGAATGTATTTTCTCATTTTGTCTGTCATAGTTGACATGTACCTATGATGAAAATTACAGGCCTCTCTCATCTTTTTAAGTGGGAGAACTTGCACAATTGGTGGCTGACTAAATACTTTTTTCCCCCACTGTAAATAACCTTCACTCACCACTGGCTGAATTCTGCTCTCTCATACAAACAATGGTGCGGCCAGTAACTTACAGTGTTCAGGGATAATAATAAAACATTTTAAATCATTCAGCAGACACTCTTATCCAGAGCGACTTACAGTAGTGAATTCATACAGGTCCCCTGTTGGAATTGAACCCACAACCCTGGCGTTGCCAGCAACATGCTCAACCAACTAAGCCACACAGGATACATGAGATTTATATTGTGCTTCCTCTAAATCCTAAAGATGCGTTGGACCCAAACCTAAAGGGACGTTCATTATTACTGTCCGTTGCTTTGTTCTGTTTGAGGGGGACTTTCTGCTACAATGCCCCCCCCACACACACAATATTGAGTAAGCATCTAGAATGAATCATAACCCCCTATAATGGATATCCATTTAGTTTAGGCTCCATGTAAGCCTGTGCAGGGAGGCACATCATCACTGTGACAGTCTTCCATCTCTGATCTGACAGGAGGGGGGATAGACATGCAAGACCACCACAGAGAAACCAAATATCACCCAAGATGATGGTGCGGTCATCTGGGTAACCACAGCAGTGTTAACAGTTTTTGTTATTTTTGTTAATTTTATTTCAGATCTTTCTGGAAATGTTGCACAGTCTTGACGTGAAACATTTGCATTGCTCGACAATTAAAACAGGCAAGTAGTTCATTATTAGTAAGATACTTTGCATTCTGTTCTGTGGAGGGGAAGTGGAAAGTGAATGGACCAATATGTCTCTGGCTGGATACATTCCCTGAAAGGGTTAACTGGTCTGTGACGCTATCTTTGAAACTTCCAGAAGACAGAGTGAAATGCAGGCGGATGCACCATTAATATTTACCAAAGATCTCAAGCCGGAAAGAATTTGATTGCCAGGCTGGCCTTTTACTGTAATATATGCATCCCATCTCCTGATTGTGGTAGTCTGAAAGGCAGACCGTGAATACATTTGAAGTAAATTTATGAAAAGCAACATGGAAAACGCTTGTGAAGGTCATTTTCACCGTGGTGCGGCCTGCAATTACATGCCCCTAAAATGCTGATTTGGATATTTGTCATGAAATAAAATGAGCTCTCTTCCTTTGTAGTGTGAAATTATGTAATATGAATATAAATCTCATACATTGTGTAGTATTGCTTCTCATCATTGAAAATAAGCAGCCCACTGTGTTCTCCAGGCCAAATAATCATTATAGAGAATATAAACAGCCTATGCTCTGTGTGAGAGTGAGCGAGAGAGAGAGAGAGAAAGGACATGCTTTACAATCCAATTGAAATTCAGCGTTGTGTCCCAGGCATCTGTCCAATATTCTCTTGGGATTTATTTCCAAGCCCTTGAGGGGGTGAACTGTCATCAGCGGTGCATTGAGACATTCAGTCGCTAGGACAGTGCTCCTGATGCCAGAAAGAAGCAGAGACTATCCCCCGGTTAGGTCAAGCTGACCTAACTAACTTTATTCAAACATAATCTGATCCGTTCTCTCAGGACAAATGAGTTTATGCCATCCAATGTGACGATTCAAGTGCTAGAAATACAATACACATTCTGCACATAGATATACTTCTGATGGAATGAATCATCTTTATGTCTATCAACTAGCAGTATTACAACACACTAATATACAACACACTAATATACAGTATACATCCCTAGTCTGTGAATGATTATGAATGTCCACCTTGCAGGGACTTTGGTATTCAGAGAATCAAGACAAATGACCAAATAATCTCTGACAAAGTTTACTTCAATCCAAGGTACAATTAAATTCCACCTTCATTGCCATTGGCCATTTTAAACTCATCACTTGTCTTGTTTCCTCCTCCATCCCCATTTTATGTGACAGGGATCATTTACTGAAGAAATGTTACATTTGTTTTATAGATACCTCAGGCTTTTGCACAAGAACATGTTCCCAGTTAACTGAGGGTGTATGATCTGTGGGGATGATCGCTACACCTGCCTGTGTCTGATTGGTGCCCAGCTCTTCCACTGCAGCAGCAGATCACTCAGGGCCACTGTGATTGGCTCCTTGCTCCTTGACCCGGTTGTTCGCCTCAGAGGAAGAGGTTATTACAACTGACCTTTGTCTGCTTGTGTCTCCAATTTTCTCTAACAGGGAGACATTCTTACATACCACAAGACCACTGCATATTAGTACACAATTTACTGTAGCAGGTTCATAGTTAATCAAACCAGACCCTTTACACTTGATTAGCATGGGCATGATGCTAGGAGAGGAGAATGTGTTATGATTAATGTTCAACACAGGCAGCTTCTGATGTCAGAGAACCTGCGAAAGCATCTCTTTCCAGACTCCATTTGGAGGAACATGCTGACAGCACAACCTGTAAGGTTAGGATGCTGAACAGTGAGTAGACTTGTAAAAGTATGTCAGATGAAATCCTCACTATGGCTTTGATGTAGTCCCTGACTCCGGGTGATGCTTGTGTATTTGGCTGATGGAAAGCTGCTGGTGCATGTCGAGTTCTGATGGACAACGACTGTTAAGCTGCAGGCTATCAATCAACTACAGCTGCATTCTGTGTGCAAAGCAAACTGCAGTGTGTACTAGGATCTGGCCTTGGGTTGAAGGAACAGCCAGCATTATCCCAGTCTCAGTATGGGCTCCGTAGAGGTAATCACAGGGACACACTCTCCTTCCACCCCCCGAAGCCATCCTCGCTGACCCTCTCCAGACTGGCCTGTCAGACCTGGAGCCGGGCACGGAGTCAGGAGACAGGCTGAGGAGTCACGGAGAATGACCAGAGCCGGGTAATGAGGTTTGCTCCACTGCAGCCAGAGGTAAGTCAGCCAAGACTTCAAATCAACAAAAATGACTCAAATAATTTCAATAATAGGCAATTAGCCTTGCTAGGGGAACCGTGGAGCTCCCTACCTCCTCCCTCCCTTCCTCATCCTTTCAGTCGGAGAACTGCCTGCCCTGCATACAAAATATATATTCAGAAATATGATTCAAGCTATCAATGTTTTACAATGGAAAATGTAGTTTCAGTGTCTTTGGCATGCTCCGAGATCGCTGTGGGTAGACCTTTTAAGTGAGCGGTGCCTCTGTTTGACTGGGTCCAGTCTACCTTGTGATTAGCCAGTGGACTTTAAAAGGCTTTCCAAATGCACAATGTCTGTACTTGGTTTGAGTGGTTAATAACCATAACTGTTCATGCAGGGATGAGAAGAGCAACCAGTATAGAGGGATTTGAAGGAGGGCCGGATGTTGTTTGACTGTCTGATGAAAAAAGGAACAGTGTTTTTACTACGACTACAGCAATGCTCCCTGTAATAACCCATTGGGATCAATTTGGCTTTTACATCAGACTTCATCTATGGGATTGCTCAAACATTGCCAACTCACTCCACCGTGTGACTCCAAAGTATTGATGAGGGAATATGAGCCGACCAGACTTGACTTGTGATATTCATGTCAAATTATCAATAATGAAAACAGCTTCTGAGGGAGAATGTTCCCAATTTAACAAATGGCAAAAATACAGCTATATAGTGCATTCGGAAAGTATTCACACCCCTTCCCCTTTTCCACATTTTGTTACATTACAGCCTTATTCTAAAATGGATTATATTACCCCCCCACACACAATACCCCATAATGACAAAGCGAAAACAGGTTTAGACATTTTTGCAAATTTATTAAAAATAACAGAAATACCTTATTTACATAAGTATTCAGACCCTTTGCGATGAGAATCGAAATTGAGCTCAGGTGCATCCTGTTTCCATTGATCATCCTTGAGATGATTCTACAACTTGGAGTCCACCTGTGGTAAATTAAATTGATTGGACATGATTTGGAAAGGCACACACCGGTCTATATAAAAGGTCCCACAGTTAACAGAGCATGTCAGAGCAAAAACCAAGCCATGAGGTCGAAGGAATTGTCCGTAGAGCTCAGAGACAGGATTGTGTCGAGGCACAGATCTGGGGAAGAGTACCAAAACATTTCTGCAGCATTGAATGTTCCCAAGAACACAGTGGCCGCCATCATTCTTAAATGGAAGAAGTTTGGAACCACCGAGACTCTTCCTAGAGCTGGCCGCCCGGCCAAACTGAGCAATCAGGGGAGAAGGGCCTTGGTCAGGGAGGTGACCAAGAACCCGATGGTCACTCTGACAGAGCTCCAGAGTTCCTCTTTGCAGCACTCCACAAATCAGACCTTTATGGTAGAGTGGCCAGACGGAAGCCACTCCTCAGTAAACGGCACGACAGCCCGTTTGGAGTTTGCCAAAAGGCACCTAAAGGACTCTCAGACCATGAGAAACAAGATTCTCTGGTCTGATGAAACCAAAATTGAACTCTTTGGCCTGAATGCCAAGCGTCACATCTGGAGGAAACCTGGCACCATCCCTACGGTAAAGCATGGTGGTGGCAGCATCATGCTGTGGGGATGTTCTTCAGCGGCAGGGACTGGGAAACTAGTCAGGATTGAGGAAAATATGAATGAAGCAAAGTAGAGAGAGAGATCCTTGATGAAAACCTGCTCCAGAGCGCTCAGGACCTAAGACTGGGGCAAAGATTCACCTTCCAACAGGACAACGACCCTAAGTACACAGCCAAGACAACGCAGGAGTGGCTTCAGGACAAGTCTCTGAATGTCCTTGAGTGGCCCAGCCAGAGCCTGGACTTGAACCCGATCAAACATCTCTGGAGAGACCTGAAAATAGCTGTGCAGCGACGCTACCCATCCAATCTGACAGAGCTTGAGAGGATCTGCAGAGAGGAATGGGAGAAACTCCCCAAATACAGATGTGCCAAGCTTGTAGCTTCATACCCAAGACGACTCAAGGCTGTAATCGCTGCCAAAGGTGCTTCAACAAAGTCCTGAGTAAAGGGTCTGAATACTTATGTAAATATTTTCCAACTGCACTGTGTCAATGACTTTCTGTAACGATGTTCCAGCATCCTCTAGTGATAATCTGCTGCACCCAGAGAAAAGACAAATATAACAGTGAAACTACTTGTATGGATTTTCTGCACAAGATATCCCTGATCTGTATTAAAGAAGTCAAACCCCCATCTATTGACGTGGTATCGCCATACTAGCCCTCCAAACCAAACCCAGTGTTCCAGATCCAGTGTGATTACACTGCTCTTCCATGAGCAAAAGCATTTCTTTTAGGACTTAAACACTCCGGTAGACATTCCCCTCTGCCCTTTTGGTTAGCGCTAGAGAACAGACAAATCTGAATCTCATGCTAAAGCTGCATCTTTATGTATAGGACACTTGTCACCATCTGCTGGCCAAAATGACAACTGTCCACTACAAAGGGCATATTGATCATCATTCCTGGTTTCAGTCTTAAGCATAGGGTCCTATATAAAAGACTTATACAGCTCTGTATCACATCTCAAATAGCACACAGGGGTATTTCATAAAATTCTTTATTCATAAACTTGATGCAAGTTTACAAATTACTATACATGGTCAAAATTTCCCTTGCAATGAAAATTGTTTAACCAAAGCTAACAGTGCATAACTTTATAACCCATCCAATCACAAAATGAAGCCAGAAAAGGAACCCATAATTAGTTTCAGGTCTCAAACTAAATCTCCCAAAGCACTGGGTTGTTAGTCAGAGAGACAACTTGGTCTGGATCTGTATAAGAGAAGCTGTAATTCACTGCACAACTGACATTAGAATACAGACATGGGGCCTTCCACTGAGTTAAAAGCCCATTTGATGTACGCTCTGATGGCACAGGGATTTAAACTGAGTTGGAGTCCTGCTCTGGGGTGGAAAGAATAGTATAGTAGTCCATTTGTTTCCAATCTCATACTTCTAACACACAGGCGGGACGTCCATAAGTGTTGGAGACTGCCTTTCTGCAATTGTTAACCTTTAGAACTAACCTGGTCTGGTGAGAGTCAGTCTTACATGAATCTATAAAAAGGAATCTGTTCCCAGAGATGGGGTTTATAGAGACTGCATCTACAGACCTGTGCGAACTAATATAGATGAACTGTCCTGTCTACACACACACACTAGTCCCTACAGAGTGTAAGTACTTGCTGAGATATCTACATGCAAAAGACTACAACACCAGAGGTACAGGATGAAGATGTCCTAGATTAGAAACACCCATAAAGACCCAGGACAAAAGGTTAAATTAGCTTAAATGGGTGAGATAAAGCGTTGGTTCACCTTCCTGCATCACAAAACTGATCTGATGGATTGAATGGTATATATATAGGGGGTCTATATCAAGAAAGAGCAAGTATGCCCGTCGCATCTCATCACTCCAACACACCCTTCTTACCACTAGTCTTACCAGTGACTACCACAAAGAAAGATATTCAGACAAGCCAAATGGAGAGAGTGCGCAGTCCAATGGTTACTGTAATTATATGAGGGGAAACAAATTTAGAAGTAAACAATAGTAATTGAAAAAAAAATATATATATATATATATACTTGCATCTTGTGACATTTGTGAAGCAATCCCTTGCTAAGTCAAGTGTGCAGTAGCTATGTATTCCTGAGTTTGCTTCTCTAGAGAACACACAGGGAGGGAGGGGGTTTCTAGCCGGGGCATGTTCACAATGAGGTCAGCCATGTGGGAAAGCAGTGGAACACTTGGTACCAACACCTAACGTCTATGACAATGATCAACAGTTCTCAATGTGTAGTAGACATATTGTAAGGAAGTCAGTCACCATGTTGGGTGAACAGTATTAAACCTCTCAATGAGTTCTTCAGTGTGTTCAGTGCCACCATTTTGACAGAACGTGATGCATTGTGGTATACAGCTGGGGTAGCTGACAGTACAACAAATACAAGGTAGATGGAGCTTAATTATACATTATATGCCCATTATTAGTATATTTCACAAGGGTGACAGTTCTGGTTGAGGTTAGTGTGTTGGGCTGACCTACAGCATTGAACAAAAAAAAGCTAAATATTTACTAGGAACAAGCTGGTTCCTATGCTGGTTTTTGCGACAACAGACTAACAATGTGGATACCCACACAAAAAACACCCATTAAAGTCTGTAATAACATTCAATCAAATGCATCACACAGTATTCTGCATATTATTCATATAGCTAAGACTTGGCATGCTCCAGGTTTGACAGTGCTGAGGATGGTCATGAGTTAGGGGTTCATGACCCCTCTAAAAAAGGTTCCTTCCATCACTGACAACAAAGATCATGAGGAGGGTCAGGTCATAGGTGATACAAAACAAGGTACCAGAGAGGGGAGGCAAAGGATGGAAATCAGTGGGCATCAGTCTTTTGTCAAAGGCATTACTACACACCTTAGTCAGACCTGAAAATATTTTTTTGAATCAACAAATATTTTATTATTGAGCATGTGGTATGAAGTGAAGTCCACTGCAGGCATGAGAGGCATGGATGGGTGATATGGGAGTGTGAACAAGCTAGTTAGAGGATGGATTCAGATTAAGCAGGGGACTGCACTGAGACGTTTTCAAATTATTGTGTGTACATATTACCTCCAAACCATTGTGTGCATAGCCTTATTAAAAGGTTCATCAGGTTTGTGTCACCGGGGAAATTAGCCAGCATATCTGGAATGCCAAAAAAGCACCACCGTGTCATTGAGTAAAAGGAATGGTGTCACTTTTGAACATATGAAACCACTAACAAAATAATGCAAGTACTTCAATTTATACAGGAAAACAAAAAACAATAGTAGTCACTATGCTTACATAAAAACATGGTTTAAAGGTGTTCCTTTTAACTTCTGCAAGAGTATCCATGAAGCAAATGGTTTGTTATCCTACGTCTGTGAAATACACCTTGAGAAATGTATGCCCCTGCTATAGCCAGGGCTATACTAACGCAGTCTCTGCCCGCTCGGACCCCAAGACCCACACAAGGTTACGTTAAAAACAATGAAATCCATTCTCAGAAATACAACTTTACAAGTATACATGTGGAGTTAAATTCAACTACATTACAGTGATTAAATCCAACCTGCCTTTGCTAAAGCCTGGTCATATCTCTGTATGCTGCCGATAAAAGCCAAAAGCAGCCTGAGAGGAGATTGGCTGGGCGGTGGTAGAGGAGGAGGAGGCAGTGGCCTCCACCTCTTGTGCTCAATAGGATATCCTCCATTAAGCTGTCCCAGTCCCACCTTAGTCAGGAGTCTATAACTCTCCTCTCTCCATTCAGGGCCTTTGGCTTTTGTAGACCAGGAGTTAAGGAAGCTAGCCTCAGGAGGACATTTTATTCCAGAAGGAGGAATCTTGGCAATATACAGATACACAAGCAAACATGACAGAGGCCATCCATGGGGAGTGAGGTGGTGCTCATTCCCACCACCAGCGGTTCATTGTCCGTCCCAGCCTCCACTGTCACAGGGGAAATGTCACCGGCCTTTCTCTGTTCCAGTCTGTGGCCAGAGAATCTCAGCCCCAGTCATGTGACTGACAACAGACAGCTTCAGTTGCTAGCAAAAGCCATGCCTCAACCTTGACCCAAAATCACAGGCAGTAAGTAACCTCTTCTTGCCCAGTGTAGGATTTAAGGGAGTTGCACAAGATATGGAGTTCATTCAATGCTCAAGGGATTAGGGTGGATTTTAACAGAGGAAGAAAACAGAACGAGCGATTGCACAAGTGAGAGAAAGAGAAATAGCGAGAGGGTAGATCCCCTATTGAGGTGGATAAGGTGGTTGGTCAGTGAGGGGGTTTTAACCATTGGTTGTTTGGTTCTCATGGTCACAGAATGGGTGGAATTGGCTTGGGATCAAACTCCCAATGAAAACTCCAGTTAGAGAGGGAAAAGAAAAGTATGGGGGGGGAAAGGTGTTGACCCTAAGACATGTGGTCTCAGTGGAGGCATGGCAACGCTCCTCTTACCCATCCTCCTTAGGGGGAGTGTACCAGCCTACAAGGATCAGACAAGAGACAGTGCACTCAGACATACTGGACAAAACACTGAGTCAATTCATCCTAGACAGTAGGATTGATCAAACAGTTGGCTGTATTTTATCTTGACCTATGAACAATCACTATAGCTGCCATATGAAACCCTCTTGGTGCTTGTAATATTTTCCTCAACCACTGACTGATGCATGGAGGGATGTACTATCAAGGTGAAATATGATACAAGATGTGTAACTGGAGAAGGTAACACTCACCGTTCTTTTCATGGATCTGGACCAGGGACTTGTATGACTGCTGTGCTCTGGCAAGATTGTATTGGTTCTGAAACAAAAACAGGGCATTTATTCAACTTCAGTGCTTATGAATGCCCCAAGCAGTGTAAAGGTTCATTTATATTGGGGAGACCATCACGTACATGCGAATTAGTTTGGTGAAGTCAGACCGCACGGTAGATGCCTTTGTATCAGCTTCCACCAGAGAATTTTGCCGCCCGACCTGTTTTCATGCTACTTTTGCGCGCACCGCGGGTGACCATTAATCACACCGTAATAAATAGATTGTCGACCATGTGGGGAAAATGTCTGAGGTGCTGGGTCTATTTTCTCTGATGTGGGTGTATTAAATTCAGCTTAAAAGTCGAACTGGTTCTTATAAGGCCAAAGTTCTATCAACCCGGTAACAGAAACATTGGTATTCTTATATTTTTGATTAATAGGTACATTTTATTAACCATACCTACCCAACTTTAGTAACCTCTGGACAGATATGATAAACACTTTCATTAGACAAGATTTGACATCAACATAGCTGAGTATCAAGTCTTTCTTTGGTGTACATGGTTACATCCTAACTTTTAAAGAACTCAGAGATTCTCACGCAGCAGGGCCCAAGATTCCTTGAAACTGCCCAGACTGCAGCTTGTCTATAAAACATCCCTGTCATTTGGTCTGCTTCAAATTCTACTGGTAGCCCAGAGCGAGATTAGTGTGACCGTGCTGAGAGAAATGACAGCATGAAGAGACCAGCAGCATGGCACTGTCCCAGCGGCGCTAAGTAACAACGTCCTGTTTAAATGAAGTGCTGGGGGCTTATAGTGATACCTCAGTTCCATAGAGCAGCTTGGACCAGCAGGCCACACACAAACACAGCAGGGAGCTCACCCCTCTATCCATGTCAGAACACAGTGTCAATAAACCCTGTAGTATGCATCATGTTAACACATTTCAAAGCTCTCTGCCCCCTTAGAAAAGCAATGCTTACCTTATTGGCTCCAAATTGCACTCTGGCTTTTCCCTTGACTAAAGTGGCGTTGATCTGCATGATTACAGACTCTATGGAATAGGCACTGCTCCAGCCCTGAAATCAAGTGACGATACATCATCAACGCACTAGCTTTTACCTCCACTGAGAAATAACAGTGGACAAGTTATGAGCTGACATTCAGAGGCATAAAAACATACCTGCTTTGTGAGAAGCTCCATGCACAGGGCACCCCCTCCAAGAACATAACTTAGAAGACAGCAGGTGAAAGGAAAATATTAGAATATGTAGATATAAAGGTGATCAAAACACCACATTACATCTCTTATCCACAAGCACAGATTCTCTTTTAAGGGAACTGCCACTTTTCACTGGCTGTTGACAATCAGTCTAGACCAGAAGAGACCGCCCTTCCTTTAAGGTTAAGTGAGGGGAGCAACTCCGTCACAGTGGAAACACAGCAGAAAAACAAAACCATTCCACTCATACGCAGTTTACTGAACTCACCCTCCAGACAGCACAGGAGAAGCCACCCGTACAAAGGGTGGATCAAAGGGGAAATTATCCTGCAGGTTGAGCACAAAATAGCATTAAAAATGAGAACTCCCAAAGCTACCAAATTGTCTTTGCTTTCTAGTATCAGCATTCGTACTTACTTTATATGAGAAGTTTAGCAGAATGTAATCCATTCCCTCCTTTTCCTTTAAAACCTGCAGGTCACTGTGTAGGGGACTATCTGGATCTACCCTGTTGAGCAAACAGAGCGCATCATAATACATCAGTCACATGCTATAATTATACAGTACTGTCAACTCCTATGGTTAAAAGGCCTAGTGCAGAAACAAAAGAGCAGTGAATGCTATAAGGCATTATCCACCCTCATCCTGAGATCCAGCCTTCCTGTTAACTGTGACTTAAGTGTTCCTCCAGTCTAAACCACAGTATTTTGTCTCCCCCCCTTTAGTTACTTACGTTCTCAGCTTGACGTGCCATTCATACAGGCTGTCATTGACCAGCTCCACTGAATAGATACCTGGAAGAGAATGCATAGTCTGGTAAGTGACATTCTGAATCAAACTGTCAATTTATTGTATTTTTTGGCACCATATCTGAAGAGCTTTCTAGTGCTGCTGCAGTGAAGTACGTACCCATCTTGTAACTCTGGGACCGGTATATCTCCCGGAGCTCCTTCATGAGGCGGTCTGAGGCCTGCACTGAACCAGACACTGCACCCTGCAACACATAATACACCCAGGGTAATACACTGATACCCAAACATACAGCACATTCAATGATTGGGGATAATAATGCACATAGATACTGTGACCGCAACGATTAAATCAAATGTTTACATGCCCAGTTCATTTAGCAGACGCTCTTATCCAGAGCGACTTACAGGAGCAATTAGCGTTAAGTGCCTTGCTTAAGGGCACATCGACAGATTTTTCACCTAGTCGGCTCGGGGATTAGAACCAGCGACCTTTTGGTTACTGGCACAACGCTCTTACCCACTAAACTACCTTTAGAAAAAGAAAATCTACAAACTCCAATAAAATAACAGTTATTGTTCAGCATACAGAGACAAAATACTTCAGAACTAACTACTTGGCAGTATACAGTTCCCTACAATAAATGGGGAGAATTACACAGGTTCCATAGCAAGGCTCTCATCTGTGATAATGATAGATTTGAAGAGCAGAGCCAGTGAATGCAGCAGGGACTATGAGAGCAGAGTAAATAATCTGGCACAAACAAATGTGTTTATAAGGCTCTCGGAGCTACTCAGGGGAAATGTCTGTATTCCACAGCAACAATTAAGAGAGCTATGGGTAAATGTTAGATAACATGATCACTATCAGAATGACTAATCACTGTCATTTAGTCTTCGCAATCCATGTTGATTATGTCCTTGTTTACAAATTGTAGTCCTAAACCACATAATCTGGGTGTACTTCTTTGGTAAGAAATTCTCTCAGAGTAAAACACTGATGGAAAACAAATGGAAAATACATTATATTCAGAGCCACCTGAAAAACTGGTTAGATGCATGCATAATGGCTATATCATAAAGGGTCACTCTAGACATCCCAGTATAACAGTGCTGGGTCCAGCAAACTGTTTTAGGCCTAACTACAGAGATATTCCCCATGCATCCCCAAAAAGCGTATGAAAAGTCACCTTACCGAATGAGCACTTACGTTCAAGTGGTCCTGCCTCTGGTTCTTGCGGATCTTCTCCAGGATGGCTAGGTTTTCCTTCTCGATGCCGTCATCCTCAGACTTCTTCCCATCCACTGGCTCCTCCTCTTTCATCTCATAGTGGTCCAGGTCTTCAATGTCCTGCTGGCACAACACAATGACAAGATAAGAGCATTAGAAGACATGTTTTACTTCAAGTTAACACTTGCAAATATGTGTGATTGGTATTGACTAGTATATAATCGAGCTTGACATCCAGCATGGCTCAGCTCATATCAGCATGGTGCAGTGCAGCGCTATATGTAATGACGTTTATTTGGAAAGAGATAAAGACCTCTCCCATTTCCTCTTCTTCCTCTTCCTCGGACGTGACCTCGTCTGTGACCCCATGCTAAAGAAACAGAGAGAAAGATGAATTCACAGACAGTTCAATCTCATTCCTAACATGCCACACTCAGTGACGCCAATTGCTTTAGCAAGTTATACGTCGGCCTGAAGTCTGGTAACAAAAAACTCCCCATAAATGCAGAGATATTTGTAGGAATGTTCTGAAATGTGCAAAACCAGTAACTGAGTTTCTGGGTAGTCAGAAACAACATTCCTCTTGTCTTGGATAGCACAACAGTGCCCCCCGGCCTCCTTTTTTTATTTCAGCCCAATAATCAATGTTTGAGTTTAAAAGCACAGCTGTACAGGCTGCTACTACTTAACTACTCTGCTTCAGTAATTCAAATTCCTCATGTAGGCTATATGAGGCTACGGTTGTGTGTTCATTGGTCATGAGGTACATTATTGGTCCCCTGTAGCTCAGTTGGTTGAGCATGGCGCTTGCAACGCCAGGGTTGTGGGTTCGTTTCCCACGGGGGGGCCAGTATGAAAATGTATGCACACACTAACTGTAAGTCGCTCTCTGCTAAATGACTAAAATGTTAAATGTAAATGCTAGCACCTCCCACTGACCCTGAGCACAGGAAGAGTATTGATTCCATCCCCGGGAATCTGCACTAATCATTAATGTCTGTGCTGATGGACTGTTTCAGGACACTATTAGGTTCTTCATGCAGGTTTTTAAACCCTTTCATTAGCTAAGTGTCTTCAATCTCCTTCGTGGCTTTGACAATAAAATTTAACAAAGGGATTAGGCACATGACTCACTTTAGGTATGTGAAAAGAGATGGTCTTCATGAAAAAGCCTCTAAATGCTTATTTTTCACTTCAATGCCATCCAATGGAAAAATATATAGGCCTAGCAGTCTTTGAAAACCAGTATACATACATATTTGAGGGGACATTTGGCGTCCTTACCTTTCGGTCTTGTCCTACAGGGCCGGCAGGGAGGGGCTGGTCCAGCATCTCTACATCTGGGTGCTGGGGCAGGTTGTACAGCCGACACAGGTCACAGATGAGCCGCTTCAGCTGCTGCAGGAGCTGGGGGACAGTACCAGCAGGCACAGTTAAGAGTTAGGGAGGACAGGCAGGCAAGGAACAGGTCAGCAGCGCTAGATAACACAGCACAGACATGTCACAGATACAGTGCCGTGAAAAAGGATTTGCCCACTTTCCAATTTTTTATAATGAATGCTATCAGATCTTCAACCAAAACCTAATATTAGATAAAGGGCACATGAGCGAACAAATAACACGAATGAAATACTTATTTCATTTATTTAATAAACAAAGTTATGCAACACCCAATGCCCCTGTGTGAAAAAGTAATTTCCCCCTTACACTCAATAACTGGTTGTGCCACCTTTAGCTGCAATGACTGCAACCAAACACTTCCTGTAGTAGTTGTTGATCAGTCTCTCACATCGCTGTGGAGGAATTTTAACCCACTCCTCGATGCAGAACTGTTAACTCAGTGACATTTGTGGGTTTTTGAGCATGAACTGCTCGTTTCAGGTCCTGCCGTAACATCGCAAATCGGGTTCAGATCTGGACTTTGACTAGGCCATTGCAAAAATTCAAATGTGTTGTTTTTCAGCTATTCTGATGTAGACTTGATTGCGTGTTTTGGACCATTGTCTTGCTGCATTACCCAGCTGCACTTCAGCTCAGACAGCCTGATATTCTCCTGTAGAATTATCTAATACAGAGCACAATTCATGGTTCCTTCAATGATTGCAAGTCGTCCATCTCCTGAGGCATCAAAGTATCCCCAAACCATCACACTACCACCACGCTTGACCAATGGTATGAGGTTCTTACTGTGGAATGCAGTGTTTGGTTTTCACCAGAAAAATGAAGTCTACATCAGGCTGAAAAGCAACAGATTGTATGTTTTGGAATGGCCTAGTCACAGTCCAGACCTAAACCCACAAAGGTCACTGAGTTAAAGCAGTTCTACATGAAAGAGTGGGTCAGAATTTGATGCGAGAGACTGATCAACAACTACAGGAAGCAGTTGGTTGCAGTCATTGCAGGTGGCAGTCATTGCAGGTGGAACAACCAGTTAGTGTAAGGGGAAAATTTATTTTTCCACAGGGCATTGGGTGTGGAATAACTTTGCTTATTAAATAATTATAAAATGTTTATTTGTACACTTCTCTTCCCTTGATCTAATATTAGGTTTTGGTTGAAGATCTGATAACATTCAGTGTAAGAAATATGCAAACTCAGAAAATCAGAAAGGGGCAAATACTTTTTCACGGCATTGTACCTCCACCACGGCATGCCCTCAGAGACAACATGAAAGGTAAGATTTTGTCAGGGAATGTCAGACACCTTAGCAACAGTAACTTAGGGCAGAAATGTGTACCTCTGCAAGCTTCTCAGTATTGCTATAGAAGAAACGTATTCTACTGAATGTAGGCCTGGTCCATACATGGTGAAAATGTTGTATAATGCAAAGAGAAAATCTAACCACCACAGATAACTTTGATAAGAGTACTATAAAAGCAGATCTGGTGGCCTACAAACAGAACATTCAGTGTGAGTAAGTAGGCTAAGTCAAAGAATGTATTTACAATGCAGAACAGTCCTATTACGTATGTATGACTGCTAGGGCCAGGCAATTAAGTTATATCTACCGCAACCCTTTACAGACATAGAACACAGCTACAGTAACATGTCAATAGCGACAATTGGTAACTTTTTAGACAATTTGAAAAAGCGACAGTAGAATAATGTATTTTTTCCCTAACAACAATAAAACGTTGCCAATTGATGTGCTGCTGTGTTTTTTATGCTGCGTTTTATGGTATGGTAGAAAAATGTGTTTCATTTCTACTAAATGTCTTGATAAGTCACAGTATTTAACAAACCTTAAAGTACTTTTTTAGGAGATATTGGTCTGTGTGCAGGCAGGCAGCAGCTCAAGATTATTTGATTGACAGTTCTGGTTGCCTAGTGATGGACGTTAGTCCCACTTCAGAAGCCTCATTCCTTTACAGACATGTAAAATGCCTGCTCATGTCTCCAGAGAAGGTTTCGTGTCGGCATTTAAAAATCCGAAGTGTAGCCTACCCTAATAGACAGACAAACAAACAAACATGCCGTAGCGCTTTCAAGGGGCCACATTCCATTATTTCTGAAAAGGGTTATCGATAAAGGATACTGATAGCCTACTGTAATTTCAAAAACAAAGAATAGGCTACCCCGTGCTCGTAAGACTGGCCCGAAGATACCTCCATCCCGGCGACACACAAAATGTAGGGTAATTGAGGTAAGATAGTCATTATTCTCATAAATTATGCATATATAAATTACACATTGACACATCCAGCCCAAAGCGAGAGGTATAAAACATACTTAGTAGGCTAGTCGTCTGAGCAGGTCTTAAAGGGATAGGGCTTAATTGCCAACTCACTTTTTCTACTTACTCAGAGTCAGATGAACTCATGTGCAGTTTGAAGGAAGTTGAAGGTAGTTTCGCAAACCATTACTAACTAGCATTTGCACTAACACAAGTTAGCAACTTCCTTCAAACTGCATGCAAGAGATATAAAAAATGGTATCCATGAATTCATCCGACTCTGGGTAAGTAGAAAAAGGGCTTAATTGCCAAGTCTCCCCTGCTAAATAAATATAGGGGAAACCCTGGAGAACTGCTTGGCACGAAAATGGTGATCTCAATATTCACATGACAAGGCCCTTTGGCCTGCTGAAACTCTCTGTGTCACTGTGGCAGTGTGCCTGTCAAAAATACCCATCCCTCCAGTTCCCCATCAGAGGCACTCTCGAGACTTATGCCAAACATGACAGAGGGCTGTCCTATGATGTTGGAGTGACATGAGGGTGACTTCAAAACACTGTTCAAAACCTCAGCTGTCTAACAACTGGGACTAAGGCAAGAGGAAACAGGCAGAGAACCTGTCCTGCAGCAGAGTACAGCCCTGAATTAGTCTGACATACATCTCCCTTTAACCTCCAACACCACTTGGAACAGCAGTATGAAATAGCCTAGCTGTCACTCAACTCTCCTATCAGAACTGCTCTACCCAACAACACCAAAACAGGTATGGTTAATTAGTCATTAGAAGAGATGTGATTGGCTGAAAAACAACACGTTTCTCCTGCTCCGCATAACACTTAGTCAAAGTTGATTTGATTACTATTCATTTCGTATAATATGGTTGTTTTACTTTGGATAAGAGCATCTGCTAAACAACATTTTAATTGTAAACAAATACTTGAAATATAGTGTCATAATCCAGTTTCATTATCTGAACACTGGGAAGCCTCCTTCCAAAGCATTCACATAATAGATCAAAAGCTGGGATTGAAATGGAAGTCAAAAAATGATTTAGAACCACAATTATCTGCCTGCTTTTGATGGCGCTTGCTCAGCAGGACGGCATTGTAACGTCATAATGCACAGAAAATGCTCCTGCTGAGATACAGCCTGGCCCCTTAAAGGGACTGCTAGTTTAGGTAAACTGCCGTTTTCGCATGAGGACGAAAAGGACAGTGTTCCGTAAAAACTAGCAGTCGTTCAATCTTCTCGGTGTAACAGTTAAGATAATGGGACAACTCAGAGTACAACGCATCTCTCATCCCTGGATTGAGGTACGTTTTCCTAACCATATCTCGCCGCCGGCTACGGTGTCTTAATCTACACAGGAATGCTGCCCAACCAAGTGCTTGTGATGAAAGAACACAGAATAGATAGACGTTAGTAAACATTAAATAAGATGCAAACTGTTCAGAAGAAAACACTCCACTATCAACTGTTAGTTATACTAGTTGTAGGGCTGAGATCTTACCAGGGTGCTGCCCTTTCTGACATCCTCCAGGCGCTCCAACACTTGTGTCAGGCTCGGGTCATCAGAGTCCACAAACCAGATTGGAGGTGTGGAGGGGTACGACTCCTGTAAGACATGGGGTTCAATGAGGATGAGAGAAAGACACAAAAATAATCAGCATGATAAGGCTGAGAAATGTGACAAAATTGTTTAGAACAATAACATAAAAATGAAACAGGAGGGTGACATGGACATGTCTGAATCATAAAATCTGGGAAATCTCAAGAGTCCTTTTATACAGACAAATGTAAATCGCTGATTACTACTTTACATTAAGCTAAATTAATGTGTTGTGTGATGGTGGCCATTTCACATTACTTATAGAATGTTAACTAGCCAGGTAAGAGCACTGAATTCAATCAGTATGCTGGTCAAACGAATGTAGTTATCTACGCGAATTGGACAATACAAACCAACAGCATCCAGCTAGCTAAAAGCTGAGCTGGCAGATCACGGTCTTTTGACAAGACCAGAAGCTGTTTCTTTGACAAGTGATGCTTTTGAATCATGCTAGCTAGCAATTATTTACTGACGTAATGAGTATAGATAACTTAGCATTAAGTTAGTGTTATCAGTGACAACTGACGGACTAGAGCTTATTGCGTTGATCATGAAGCATGCAATCATAACAACCATTACGTTAAATTGTTTGACAATCAACAAACGTTAGTAAATGCGGAAGTGTAGATGGCTAACGTTAACAACGTTCATCAGTGACGCAGAGAGCATGCCTAGCCTAGGCCCTAGCATAATGTCATGCCAGTTTTCAGGATAACTATTTGGCTAAAATCAACAGACTTGTTTGTCTCAGTATATTAGCTAGCTAACTAACGTTAACTACAATAGTAACACGCAAATATTTTGACTCTTACTACTACTAGAAACAAGTCAGCTACCGTTAGCTAGCTTGCTAACATGCAAATATTGGGACTCCTACTAGAAACAAGTGACAAACAAAAACATTGGTTAGCTAAAGTAGCTAAATGATAGCTGGCTAACGTTCGACTAGCCACAATTCGCTGAGTGTTTCTTTAGCTATTTGTCCGTCCGGCTGTCCCGCGCCGCCAGGCTAAAAAAACGACGTGTTCTGAGCTAACCATAACTAGCTACCGTTAGCTACCTACTTAGCTCCAACTAGCTAGCCATGTCGCCTCGTTTCCTTGCTTACCGTAATGTTGCAATGTATAATCAACGGTTTTTCTCCAGTCACATTAAACTGACAGTTTAGCTCATCCGGCTTCCAGTCAATAATTCTGAAGCGTTCGTGGTTTGGATCAAAAATGGACTCCAGAAACTTCAGTTCGGCCTTCAGACCCGAAACCGACATCTTCCACGCATCTCCGGCTGGGCCGCTGGGGAGGGAGTGGGTGAAGTCGGGACTAAAACTGCAGCCACGCAGTCGAGTCCAAATCAAGCCTTTTAAAACAACGTAATGTGAATGTCAAAGTGCCTTCAATACAGGTTAGCAAGCTAGCTAACAAGCCACCTATGGAAACCAGCAAACAGTTAGCTCAATAACAACGCCTTGATTACTCGTCCGTTGTTGTCTTTCCGTCTAGCTAGTGTTGTTGATGTTAGCCTTCTGATAGTACAATTTTAAAACCATACAATGTGGCTTGGTTGAGTATTTACAGTTCCTTCAATTAGTTGCTTATTTGTTTCGCCTGTCAACAAACAGATCATGATGATGCCCGCAGAATTTAAAACCAACGCAGGCACTGTGTGTCGTTGATCACCGGCGCTCAACTGTGATTTCTTCTGGGGTTTAAAGATGGCGTTTTCCCGAGCCTGCATCCAGCGCGTGCTCAGTTGAATAGGTGCGGAGGTTAAAACACAAAAATATAGAAAGAAAGAAATCACTTAGACAACTTCGAAACATTTTGTCACAACTGTCTTTCTGTGTGGTGACAGTTAACCGTCCTTACCTGGAGCATATTGTCCATAAAATTGTAAACGTGTAGCTGGCCAAAGGTAGTCCTTCTCCAGGTGGAAGTTTAGGCCAATAAAAACATATTTATAATTCCATTGATGACAAGGCGAACCTATAGAAAACTAATTGGATTGGCTTGCTGATGATAGTGCTGTCTGTGACTTTTTAGGGGGTATTTAATTCACCTTTGGACATCATTTTTGTTGACTGACTTGTACACTACAGTTGTTTGTCCAACATTATTGTAGCTATGCCCTTGCACCAGAAGATGTCAGTGTACTACTCTTTTTTTTAGTTAAATGTTTTTTCCTCTAGCCTTTAGCAAGGGATAAACTGAACTCAAACAGTAGCTTCTCAACTTAACAAAGCATTATGATGTGATGATGATCATTACACAGCACTCTGATTCCCTGCATTGTAATTCTCCATTTAGTCACACCAACTCCTCATGACACCAACTCCTCCCATAAATGGACAGTGAAAGAATGATAAACCAGGACTTAATTATTGGGTGATGGTAGTCTGATCAACAGCTAATTATGTCTTACAGTCAGTGGTGTAAGGTACTTAAGTAAACTTACTTTAAAGTACTACTTAAATAGTTTTTTGAGGTATCTGTACTTTACTTTACTATTTATATTTTTGACTACTTTTACTTTTACTTCACTACATTCCTAAAGAAAATGAATGCTTCGCAGGACAGAAAATGGTCCAATTCGCACACTTATCAAGATAACATCCCTGGTCATCCCTACTGCCTCTGATCTGGCGGACTCACTAAACACAAATGCTTTGTTTTTAAATGATGTATAAGTGTTGGCGTGTGCCCCTGGCTATCCGTAAATTTAAAAAACAAGAAAATGGTGCTGTCTGGTTTGCTTAATATAAGGAATTTTAAATGATTCGTACTTTACCTTTTACTTTTGATACTTAAGTATATTTTAGCAACTACATTTACTTTTGATACTTAAGTATATTTAAAACCAAATACAATGTAAACTTTTACTCAAGTAGTATTTTACTGGGCGACTTTCACTTTTACTTGAGTCATTTTCTAATAACGTATCTTTACTATTACTCAAGTATGAGAATTGAGTACTTTTTCCACCACTGCTTACAGTCAATATAATAGTAAATATGCTTGTGACAGGTGCAAGTGATATGATATGTGAATTGTCTACTGCAAATTTGGATGGGGCGGCAGGTAGCATAGCGGTTAAGAGCATTTGGCCAGTAACTGAAAGGTCGCTAGTTGGATTCCCCAAGCCAACTAGGTGAAAAATCATTCAATGTGCACTTGAGCAAGTCACTTAACCCTAATTGCTCCTGTAAGTTGCTCTGGATAAGAGTGTCTGCTAAATGCAGCGAGCCCCTTTCAGTTCATGTGTAAGGATGGCAGCTGTGTGAGGCTGAACAGAGGGGGGTCCAGTCAGGTGGCCTCCTGTAGCTCAGTTGGTAGAGCATGGCGCTTGCAACGCCAGGGTTGTGGGTTCGATTCCCACAGGGGGCCAGTATGAAAAATGTATGCACTCACTAACCGTATGTCGCTCTGGATAAGAGCGTCTGCTAAATGACTAAAATGAAAATGTCAGAGGAGAGGAAGATGAGAAAGGCCTACAATTCAGCTGGACAACCAGGATGGGATTCATTGAGCATGCCAAACGTCAAAAGTAAACAGTCAAGGCCATCCCTAAGGAGTAAGCCTGTTACTGGGAGATCAGCGAGTGCAGCTGACTGAACGAGGAGAATGCAGTGCTGTCAGCTCCAATCACACCGTCACAAGGCTGCAGCTCAAGAGAAAGAAACTTCCCTATGGCCCTTCTTCACCCCAAACAACTACCCAGGCAGAAACTGTGAGTACATGAGCACTGCAGTGAAGGACACATGCAACAGTCATGAGCAGACTAAACTCTCTGAGATGTTACATTTAGACCAAGGTGATTTCTACATAACCCAACTATGTTTTGGGTTTATTTCATTTAATAAAATGTACATTTCAATTCAGAAAATAATTGAAAGTCGTTGAAATTATATAGGCTCTGTTCCCCTATGGAAGATGGACTTTCCACTTTTGAGCAGCAACTTACACTGAGTGTACAAAACATTAGGAACATCTTTCTAATATTGAGTTGCACCTCATTTTGCCCTCAAAACATTCTCAATTCGTCAGGGCATGGACTCTACAAGGTGTCGAAACCATTCCACAGGGATGTTGGCCCATGTTGACGCCAATGATTCCCACAGTTGTGGGTCGCTAGTTGGATTCCCCAAGCCAACTAGGTGAAAAATCATTCAATGTGCACTTGAGCAAGTCACTTAACCCTAATTGCTCCTGTAAGTTGCTCTGGATAAGAGTGTCTGCTAAATGCAGCGAGCCCCTTTCAGTTCATGTGTAAGGATGGCAGCTGTGTGAGGCTGAACAGAGGGGGGTCCAGTCAGGTGGCCTCCTGTAGCTCAGTTGGTAGAGCATGGCGCTTGCAACGCCAGGGGTTGTGGGTTCGATTCCCACAGGGGCCAGTATGAAAAATGTATGCACTCACTAACCGTATGTCGCTCTGGATAAGAGCGTCTGCTAAATGACTAAAATGAAAATGTCAGAGGAGAGGAAGATGAGAAAGGCCTAAAATTCAGCTGGACAACCAGGATGGGATTCATTGAGCATGCCAAACGTCAAAAGTAAACAGTCAAGGCCATCCCTAAGGAGTAAGCCTGTTACTGGGAGATCAGCGAGTGCAGCTGACTGAACGAGGAGAATGCAGTGCTGTCAGCTCCAATCACACCGTCACAAGGCTGCAGCTCAAGAGAAAGAAACTTCCCTATGGCCCTTCTTCACCCCAAACAACTACCCAGGCAGAAACTGTGAGTACATGAGCACTGCAGTGAAGGACACATGCAACAGTCATGAGCAGACTAAACTCTCTGAGATGTTACATTTAGACCAAGGTGATTTCTACATAACCCAACTATGTTTTGGGTTTATTTCATTTAATAAAATGTACATTTCAATTCAGAAAATAATTGAAAGTCGTTGAAATTATATAGGCTCTGTTCCCCTATGGAAGATGGACTTTCCACTTTTGAGCAGCAACTTACACTGAGTGTACAAAACATTAGGAACATCTTTCTAATATTGAGTTGCACCTCATTTTGCCCTCAAAACATTCTCAATTCGTCAGGGCATGGACTCTACAAGGTGTCGAAACCATTCCACAGGGATGTTGGCCCATGTTGACGCCAATGATTCCCACAGTTGTGTCAAGTTGGCTGGATGCCCTTTGGGTGGTGGACCATTCTTGATACACACGGGAAACTGTTGAGCGTGAAAAACCCAGCAGCGTTGCAGTTCTTGACACAAACTGGTGCACCTGGCATCTACTACCATACCCCGTTCAAAGGCGCTTACATTTTTTGTCTTGCCCATTCACCCTCTGAATGGCACACATACACAATCCATATCTCAATTGTATCAAGGCTTAAAAATCCTTCTTTAACCTGTCTCCGCCCCTTCATCTACACTGATTGAAGTGGATTTAATAAGTGACATCAATAAGGAATCATAGCTTTCACCTGGTTTCAGGTGTTCTTAATGTGTTGTACACTCAGTGTATGTCGTCATTCATTTTGTATGTTGACCCACTACCAAACTAGAGTATATTGGCCACCAGATGGTAGTAGACACCAACATTATATTCCATAAACCTCAAATTTACCAATTGTATTTTTCAAGATCCTGTAATAGGAAAGGCAAATGGCCATCACTAGAGAAGGAGCAGGCTCTCTGACAAATACCTGCCAAATCAGATGCACAGGAAGCCTATACAACTAAGGCATTCCACACTGCTTTAGTCATTAGCAAGTCCTCTTTTTCTCTCCAGAGGGGCAGGAGTGGATGGAGGTGACCCTGAGGAGTGGCTGTCTGAATTGTTCTTCTCCACATGCCACTATCCCCAGCCTGTTGTGGCTCCTCTTCTGTCTGGAGTCAGTGCTCATTGACACCATGATCCATCTTTATCCTCAGATGCAGATTGGGATTTAGGGAGATTGCATTTTTAGAAATAGCTACATCCTTGTGTCTGCCTGTGAGGGATGGCTGTGTGAATGGGGCTATGGCAACACTGCAGTTGCAACATTCACAGAAATAGTGGCTTGAATGCAGGCAAGCCTTATTAAAAACATCTGTCACTGTAGCACCTCCCATGTCTGCTCTGAACTGGTGCTGCGTCACTTGTCACCCACTGTCATTGAGGCTTCGGTTGTGTGCGAGTGTGCTGACATACTGTATGTGCATTCGTGACTTTGTCTGTAAAGTATTTACAAAGTTGCTTCCATCCATAGAGAACCATCAACTGTATCGTAAATATTTTACAGCTTAGCCATATTGTGTCCAAAATAAAACTCGCTAAATCACTGGGCAGATTGAATTGCTCTTGATTGATTTTGAGAGGGACTGAATGGGTCTGGAGTGGAGGTGGCTGGCAGGGGATGAATCATTAGCATAAACACACTTGGTCCCATTCCTAAATTTCATTACCTACTACTCCCCGTGGTGCTGTCCCATTGATTGGAATAGCAATTTCTGAATTGTGATTAACATCTCTCAGCTGTTAACCTTTCTAACTAACACCTAGTACCTGTGTGTTTACCTAAGCATGGTAAGACTTTTGATTGTGGTGACATTAGGTAACCAGGTGAACAGTGGGTAAGTCTGTAGATCCCAAAGCCACATAAGGCCCCAACTCTTATACCACAGAACACCAAGTGAGGACAACAGAAGGTATGTGAAGATCGGCTCAGCAAAGGCCAGGGTTCCAGCCCAGTGCACAGGGTAATTTTATTTTTGTGGCTTTGGGCGGGGAATGGGGTTGGTAGTGGTCCTTGGTGTGTGTGTATATGTTTTCCTACATTATCAGGACCAGAATGTCGAGACAATTCACCAGAATGTCCTGACAAGGTAGGAAAACAAGAACAAATCTGAAAAGTCAGGACTTTTTCCATGTCCTGAATTTGTTAAAATGCTATTTTAGGCTTAAAGGTTCAGGGTTTGGGAAATAGGATTTTGAATGGGAATACATTTTTATTCCCCAAAAAGTCCAGAAAATTCACATAAAAAAAGCTGTGTGTGTGAGAGAGATTAATGGGCTAAAGAGGTGAGGATATTGGTCAGACCACAGTGATAATAATTCATTTTGAGCAGATCTCAGAATTAGACATGGGTTTATGGGTCAGTTGAAGAAGAGGTAGATCAGCTTTAATATTGCAGATAGATTTGGGGTTTTATCAATTTAATAGTTTGCATAATTTCTAATCCTCCTTATATATTTTTTAATTTTTTTATTTCCCCAACCCTACGACCCTATCCCTGATTGGAGTAAAATATAAATACTTTTACTGCTACTTACAGCTATTTTTGCTCACATGTACGGCACATGTACAGTAGTTAAATTATTATACATACAGTATATTCCTAATTTCCTCATTCTGCAAGTGCTGAATTTTCACCTGCAGCGGCCAACACACCATTCATTTGGTCCTCTGTAGCTCAGCTGGTAGAGCACGGCGCTTCTAACGCCAAGGTAGTGGGTTCGATCCCCGGGACCACCCATACACAAAAATGTATGCACGCACGACTGTAAGTCGCTTTGGATAAAAGCGTCTGCTAAATGGCATATTATTATTATTATTATTAACTCCAACCCTCCGATGTCCTCAGATTAACCCATCTTTCCCAGTATAATACCATTTTGCTATATAGGTCTTGAACCTCCCTATTTATAACATTTCTACAGATATTGTGCTAAAAATAAACACTTTACCCAAGAGTATAATGATATTTCCCATTGACTGATCGTGGTTTTTCAGACCCCGTAACAATACAGTTTGCAGGTCCATCTGAACCCTGATATTATGACACAATATACTGTAAGTACTGCAAGGCTTCATTGATGTCGGAAAAGTTAACAAAAATATATATTATTTTGGTGGTATTTGAAGTCGTCACATTTATCACTTTACATGAGTGAGAACAGGGCTAAAGTAATTCCTCGTGACATTTAAGGATTGGCCCAGAACCCAATAACAGTACCATCGACCGAGATAATAATACCAAGTATTATTAACCACAAAAACTAAATTAAAATCATGACCTTTTCCTCTTGTATAGGAATGGCAATTGTTATACACTGAGTATCTTGGGTGATGGTCTTCCACAGATTTAGAAGATAGGCAGTACATTGATTACATTTAAGAAAAGGTTACATTATCTGTTGCAGAGGGTGAAGCCAAGGGTATTTGTTTTGTCTAGTTTTGCAATGCATGAATCAATTCAAGTTTAAATCCATAGGTTATAAATATATATTTATATTGTATCACAGTGGCATCGTGTGCTTAGTCACTCACTCTCATGGTCAGCACTCTACCCCTCTCTATCCCTTTCTCACCCCATCTTTCTCTGACAAGTCCTAGAGCTGACCTGCGGTTACAGGGTGACTTTCCAGTTGCAGGTCAAATCAATAATATTCACTCCTTGTTACCATGTAATTACTCCCCACTGATAGCAGAGTAAGGGCCGCTGTTCAGGAACCGTACTCCCCTGCTTGGCTTGTGACGGCTGTGGGGATACAATGTTCTAAAACCAACCAAGACCAATATAATACCATGTTTAAACCATTTCACCTCACATGAACCCTTTTGCATCCTCCCACTTAATGACATTTGTAGCTGGAGAGAAAATGTCGCCGTCACTTGAGCAAACCGTAATTGCATGAGACTACCATGAAACCACTGAACCATTCATTGTTAGAGTATATGCATGACAGTGTTGGTTTTTATGCTGTTCATGTGTTTTTTATGTACTTTTTCCTGTGGTATTTCACATACAGCTCTCACTGTCAGAAGGCGACAGTGAAATGCGGTAGGCGAAGTCACACGCAGGACACAGAGCTTACTGGAAACCGTATTTTAATCGAAAGTAACCAGTGAAAAAACAATCTCCAAACATCGGAGGAAACAAACAACCCGCACACGAACACTGCCGATGACGCAAACAATAACACACAACACACAATGCACGACAGAGGGTTAAATAGGGAATACAATACAACATAATGGGGAACAGGTGTACACAATCAGGACACAACAAGTCAAACACCGAAACATAGATCGGTGGCAGCTAGTACTCCGAGGACGACGAACGCCGAAGCCTGCCCGAGCAGGGAGGAGGAGCAGCCTCGGCTGATTCCTCATTCCCAACAAGAGCAGATCTCTAGATCAGCACAACATTTTTAGGCAAGTCAAGCCAGCAGAAAATATTAAAATATCTTGAGAGACCGTCAGAGTGCAGACAAAATATTATGAATGTCTTTCTTTAAATTGTGATTGTCCTCCCAGCCCTGTTTTATGATTGAGGAGCTGACATGTAGTTTGTCAAAGGGTGTGCGTGGTGCTCTCTAATAAAGAGGCAGATTGTTGTTGTCTCTGGTGATTTATCCTGGGCCTCTGTCCTCTGTGTGTACCGGAGGAGAGAGAAGTTAATTAAAACACAGAGACTCGTCTCCTCATTTCAGCCTGGACAGGCCGAGCAAATCACAACCCCTAAAGACATTTACAGTCTTTATTATTTCTTTATGACAAAGCCCAGCACTGGTTGCTTTGAAAAAAATTGTTGTTGAGGGCCTGCGATTCCTGCTTAAGTCTATTCCTCACCATCAGCCTATAAGAGATGGATGAAAACACACTTAGAGCTTACAGTTTTTGGTACCACAAATTCCCTTCGTTTGTGTGTAGTAATGAAAGTGCTGTTTATGAAATAGGTGCCAGCATCATTCTTGATAAACAGCTAATGACCTGGCTCAGTCTCAGTAAGTGGAATTAATAACATGGATAAACTGCCCTGTACATCCCTTTGGCACATTGAGTGCAACCCTCAGGAGACTGTATTGATTGCCAGTTAAGGTCATTTGTATACCATGGTCCTCTTCATCAACAGGATCTGCCACAACTAAAGGATTAAAGATCATCATTCAGATAAAAAAATCTGTTCTATCACGCAATGTTAAACTCCTGTGGGGAAAGATACAGTGCCTTGCAAAAGTATTCATCCCCCTTGGCGTTTCTCCTATTTTGTTGCATTACAACCTGTAATTTAAATGGGTTTTTATTTGGATTTCATGTAATGGACATACACAAAATAGTCAAAATTGGTGAAGTGAAATGAAAAAAATTACTTGTTTCAAATAATTATAAAAAATAAATAACGGAAAAGTGGTGCGTGCATATGTATTCACCCCCTTTGCTATGAAGCCCCTAAATAATGAATCTGATGCAACCAATTACCTTCAGAAGTCACATAATTAGTTAAGTAAAGTCAACCTGTGTGCAATCTAAGTGTCACATGATCTGTCACATGATCTCAGTATGTATACAGCTGTTCTGAAAGGCCCCCAGAGTCTGTAACACCACTAAGCAAGGGGCACCACCAAGCAAGCGGCACCATGAAGACCAAGGAGCTCTCCAAACAGGTCAGGGACAAAGTTGTAGAGAACTACAGATCAGGGTTGGGATAAAAAAATATCCGAAACTTTGAACATCCCACAGAGCACCATTAAATCCATTATAAAAAAATTGAAAGAATATGGCACCACAACAAACCTGCCAAAAGTGGGCCGCCCACCAAAACTCACGGACCAGGCAAGGAGGGCATTAATCAAAGAGGCAACAAAGAGACCAAAGATAACCCTGAAGGAGCTACAAAGCTCCACAGCGGAGATTGCAGTATCTGTCCATAGGACCACTTTAAGCCGTACACTCCACAGAGCTGGGCTTTACAGAAGAGTGGCCAGAAAAAAGCCATTGCTTAAAGAAAAAAATAAGCAAACACGTTTGGTGTTCGCCAAAAGGCATGTGGGAGACTCCCCAAACATATGGAAGAAGGTATTCTGGTCAGATGAGACTAAAATTGAGCTTTTTGGCCATCAAGGAAAACGCTATGTCTGGCACAAACCCAACACCTCTCATCACCCTGAGAACACCATCCTCACAGTGAAGCATGGTGGTGGCAGCATCATGCTGTGGGGATGTTTTTCATCGGCAGGGACTGGGAAACTGGTCAGAATTTAAGGAATGATGAATGGCGCTAAATACAGGGAAATTCTTGAGGGAAACCTGTTTCAGTCTTCCAGAGATTTGAGACTGGGACGGAGGTTCACCTTCCAGCAGGACAATGACCCTAAGCATACTGCTAAAGCAACACTTGAGTGGTTTAAGGGGAAACATTTAAATGTATTGGAATGGCCTAGTCAAAGCCCAGACCTCAATCCAATTGAGAATCTGTGGTATGACTTAAAGATTGCTGTACACTAGCGGAACCCATCCAACTTGAAGGAGCTGGAGCAGTTTTGCCTTGAAGAATGGGCAAAAATCCCAGTGGCTAGATGTGCCAAGCTTATAGAGACATACCCCAAGAGACTTGCAGCTGTAATTGCTGCAAAAGGTGGCTCTACAAAGTATTGACTTGGGAGGGGGGTGAATAGTTATGCACGCTCAAGTTTTCTGTGTTTTTGTTTTATTTCTTGTTTGTTTCACAATAAAAACATATTTTGCATCTACAAAGTGTTAGGCATGTTGTGTAAATCAAATGATACAAACCTCCCAACAATCCATTTTAATTCCAGGTTGTAAGGCAACAAAATAGGAAAACTACCAAGGGGGATGAATACTTTCGCAAGCCACTGTATGATTTCTCATCTGCCCACTCTGAGTCCGGAGGTGTTTCGAGGTCTGACTGTTTATCACAAAGGCTATTCCTCAAACTTCAGTCTTAATTACTGTGGCCTCTCATGCTGACCGCATATTCTAGAGCAGTTTGTCACAGGAGGCAGCCCCATTCCCAACAGCAAGGAGGAGCAATATCCACTTTTCTTTGGGGGAACAGTGAGAACACATCTCCCAGGGAGAGACAGAAAGAGAGCAGGCAGCAGCATCCAGGACACACGGCACATGGAGCCCACTCCCCTGCTGTATACTAGGCTTGGTGTGGTGCTACTGCCTGCACTGTGCATCACCCTGGTGATAGAGATGGCAGCTCATTTACAGAGAGGCTCTCTATCTCTCACTCTCAGTATGGGAGGACCACCAGGCAGCGCTGTCTGGCTTCATTAGGGCTGTACATCACCAGGCCATAAGATAGATGGAAATGAACTAGCATGATTTAGAGAGAAGGCATGCAGCCTCCTGTTGGCAGAATGGACACAGCCTGTCTTGCTGTCATGTTACTCAGCAAGAAACCTGACCTTGAGCGAGTTAAGGTTTTTCTCAGTAAATGTGATTATACAGTGCATTCGGAAAGTATTCAGACCCCTTGACTTTTTCCACATTTTGTTACGTTACAGCCTTATTCTAAAATGGATTAAATAAAAAATGGTCCTCATCAATCTACACACAATACCTCATAATGGCAAAGTGAAAACATGTTTTTAGAAATTTTTGCAAATGTATTAAAAATAAAAAACAGAATATTCTGACCCTTTGCTATGAGACTCGAAATTGAGCTCAGATGCATCCTGTTTCCATTGATCATCCTTGAGATGTTTCTACAACTTGATTGGAGTCCACATGTGGTAAATTCAATTGATTGGACATGATTTGGAAAGGTACACACCTGTCTATATAAGGTCCCACATTAGACAGTGCATTTCAGAGCAAAAACCAAGCCATGAGGTTGAAGGGATTCTCCAAAGAGCTCTGAGACAGGATTGTGTCGAGGCACAGATCTGGGGAAGGGTAGCAAAACATTTCTGCAGCATTGAAGATCCCCAGGAACACGGTGGCCTCCATCATTGTTAAATGGAAGAAGTTTGGAACCACCAAGGCTCTTCCTAGAGCTGGCCGCCCGGCCAAACTGAGCAATCAGGGGAGAAGGGCCTTGGTCAGGGAATTGACCAAGAACCTGATGGTCACTCTGACAGACCTCCAGAGTTCCTCTGTGGTGATGGGAGAACCTTCCAGAAGGACAACCATTTCTGCAGCACTCCACCAATCAGGCCTTTATGGTGTAGTGGCCAGACGGAAGCAACTCCTCAGTAAAAGGCACATGACAGCCTGCTTGGAGTTTGCCAAAAGGCACCTAAAGGACTCTCAGACCATGAGAAACAAGATTCTCTGGTCTGATGAAACCAAGATTGAACTCTTTGGCCTGAATGCCAAGCGTCATGTCTGGAGGAAACCTTGTACCAACCCTACAGTGAAGCATGGTGGTGAAAGCATCATGCTGTAGGGATGTTTTTCAGCGGCAGGAACTGTGAGACTAGTCAGGATCAAGGGAAAGATGAAAGGAGCAAAGTACAGAGAGATCCTTGATGAAAACTTGCTCCAGAGCGCTCAGGACCTCAGACTGGGGCGAAGGTTCACCTTCCAGCAGGACAATGACCCTAAGCACACAGCCAAGACAACACAGGAGTGGCTTCGGGACAAGTCTCTGAATGTCCTTGAGTGGCCCAGCCAGAGCCCGGAGTTGACCCTGATCTAACATCTCTGGAGAGACCTGAAAATAGCTGTGCAGCAACGCTCCCCATCCAACCTGACAGAGCTTGAGATCATCTGCAGAGAAGAATGGGGAAAACTCCCCAAATACAGGTGTGCCAAGCTTGTAGCGTCATACCCAAGAAGACTCGAGGCTGTAATCGCTGCCAAAGGTGCTTCAACAAAGTGCTGAGTAAAGGGTCTTAATTTTTATATTTCTGTTTTCTATTGTTTTATTAATTTGCAAAAATGTCTAAAAACCTGTTTTTGCTTTGTCATTATGGGTTATTGTGTGTAGATTGATGAGGGGGAAAAACGATTTAATCAATATTAGAATTGAAGATTTTATCTTCAACGAGGCGTCCGCGAAGGATATCCTACAGACACCCGACAAGGCCCAAATCCCTGTCATTCGCATGAGAAAGAGACGGAGATATCGTGGACGTAGGTCGGGGTGCCTTGTAAGGATCCGACGGCGAGCGAGTAAACTGCCTCTCCCATCAATCCTATTAGCCAATCTTCAATCATTTGAGAATAAATTGGATGACCTAAGAGTACGGTTGTCCTACCAACGGGACATTAAAAACGGTAATATCTTATGTTTCACCGAGTCGTGGCTGAACGACGACATGGACAACATACAGCTAGCGGGCTATACGCTACATCGGCAGGATAGAATGGCTGACTCAGGTAAGACAAGGGGTGGCGGTCTGTGTATATTTGTAAACAACAGCTGGTGCACAAAATCAAATACTAAGGAAGTCTCAAGGTTTTGCTCGCCTGAGGTAGAGTATCTTATGATAAGCTGTAGACCACACTATTTACCAAAAGAGTTTTCATCTATATTTTTCATAGCTGTCTATTTACCACCACAAACCAATGCTGGCATTAAGATTGCACTGAATGAGCTGTATAAGGCTATAAGTGAACAGGAAAACGCTCATCCAGAGGCAGCGCTCCTAGTGGCTGGGGACTTTAATGCAGGGAAACGTAAATCCGTTCTACCTAATTTCTACCAGCATGTTAAATGTGCAACCAGAGGAAAAAAAAACTCTAGACCACCTTTACTCCACACACAGAGACGCATACAAAGCTCTCCCTCGCCCTCCATTTGGCAAATCTGACCATAACTCTATCCTCCTGATTCCTGCTTATAAGCAAAAGCTAAAGCAGGAAGCACCAGTGACTCGGTTAATAAAAAAGTGGTCAGATGACGCAGATGCTAAGCTACAGGACTGTTTTGCTAGCACAGACTGGAACATGTTCCGGGATTCTTCAGATAGCATTGAGGAGTACACCACATCAGTCACTGGCTTCATCAATAAGTGCATCGATGATGTCATCCCCACAGTGACCGTACGTACATACCCCAACCAGAAGCCATGGATTACAGGAACCATCCGCACTGAGCTAAAGGGTAGAGCTTCCGCTTTCAAGGAGTGGGACTCTAACCCGGTCGCTTATAAGAAATCCCGCTATGCCCTTCGACGAACCATCAAACAGGCAAAGAGTCAATACAGGACTAAGATTGAATCGTAGTACATCCGCTCTGATGCTCGTCGGATGTGGCAGGGCTTGAAAACTATTACAGACTACAAAGGGAAGCACAGCCGCGAGCTGCCCAGTGACACAAGACTTCCAGATGAGCTAAACCACTTCCATGCTCACTTCGAGGCAAGCAACACGGAAGCATGCATGAGAGCACCAGCTGTTCCGGATGACTCTGTGATCACGCTCACCGTAGCCGATGTGAGTAAGACTTTTAAGCAGGTCAACATTCACAAGGCCGCAGGGCCAGACGGATTACCAGGACGTGTACTCCGAGCATGTGCTGACCAACTGGCAAGTGTCTTCACTGACATTTTCAACATGTCCCTGACTGAGTCTGTAATATGATAACATGTTTCAAGCAGATCACCATAGTCCCCGTGCCCAAGGACACTAAGATAACCTGCCTAAATGACTACCGACCTGTAGCACTGATGTCTGTAGCCATGAAGTGCTTTGAAAGGCTGGTCATGGCTCACATCAACATCATTATCCCAGAAATCCTAGACCCACTCCAATTTGCATACCAACCCAACAGATCCACAGATGATGCAATCTCTATTGCACTCCACACTGCCCTTTCCCACCTGGACAAGAGGAACACCTACGTGAGAATGCTATTCCTTGACTACAGCTCAGCATTCAACACCATAGTGCCCTCAAAGCTCATCACTAAGCTAAGGATCCTGGGACTAAACACCTCCCTCTGCAACTGGATCCTGGACTTCCTGACGGGCCGCCCTCAGATGGTAAGGGTAGGTAACAACACATCTGCCACACTGATCCTCAACACGGGGGCCCCTCAGGGGTGCGTGCTCAGTCCCCTCCTGTACTCCCTGATCACCCATGACTGCATGGCCAGGCATGACTCCAACACCATCATTAAGTTTGCAGACGACACAACAGTGGTAGGCCTGATCACCGACAACGATGAGACAGCCTATAGGGATGAGGTCAGAGACATGGCCGTGTGGTGCCAGGATAACAACCTCTCCCTCAACGTGACCAAGACAAAGGAGATGATTGTGGACTACAGGAAAAAAAAGAGGACTGAGCACGCCCCCATTCTCATCGACGGGGCTATAGTGGAACAGGTTGAGAGCTTCAAGTTCCTTGGTGTCCACATCACCAACGAACTATCACGGTCCAAACACACCAAGACAGTCGTGAAGAGGGCACGACAAAGCCTATTCCCCCTCAGGAGACTGAAAAGATTTGGCATGGGTCCTCAGATCCTCAGAAAATTCTACAGCTGCACCATCGAGAGCATCCTGACTGGTTGCATCACCGCCTGGTATGGCAACTGCTTGGCCTCCGACCGCAAGGCACTACAGAGGGTAGTGCATACGGCCCAGTACATCACTGGGGCCAAGCTTCCTGCCATCCAGGACCTCTATACCAGGCGGTGTCAGAGAAAGGCCCTCAAAATTGTCAAAGACTCCAGCCACACTAGTCATAGACTGTTCTCTCTGCTACCGCACGGCAAGCGGTACCGGAGTGCCAAGTCTAGGTCCAAAAGACTTCTCAACAGCTTCTACCCCCAAGCCATAAGACTCCTGAACAGCTAATCATGGCTACCCGGACTATTTGCACTGCCCCCCTACCCCCACCCTTCCCCATCTTTTACGCTGCTGCTACTCTGTTAATTATTTATTCATAGTCACTTTAACTCTACCCACATGTACATATTACTTCAACTACCTCAACTAGCCGGTGCCCCCGCACATTGACTCTGCACCGGTACCCCCCTGTATATATAGACTCCCTACTGTTCTTTTATTTTAATTCTGCTCTTTGTTTCTCAACACTTTTTTGTTGTTGTTTTATTTTACTTTTTTTATAAAAAATAAATGCACTGTTGGTTAAGGGCTGTAAGTAAGCATTTCACTGTAATGTCTGCAACTGTTGTATTCGGCGCATGTGGCCAATAAAATTTGATTTGATTTGATTTGATTTGGATAAGGCTGTAACGTAACAAAATGAGGATCAAGTCAAGGGGTCTGAATACTTTCCAAATGCACTGTATGTGAGTACAGCAATGCAGGTTGTAGCCTCTGTTGTATATCTTGTGCCAGGGACTACAAATTATTTTGAAATATAGTTTAACACGACCCAGAACTGTCAGGATTAAAGACACCTTTTCTACCATGGGAATGTCTTTCACGGACCCCTGTAAATACAGGACCAGTCGTTGAGTTCCTTAGATCTGACATGCCCTGACATGGTAGACTCCTGAGGCCTTTAGTTCTACTTCTACTACATTCTAACATGAACTGCCCCTGTGTGGAACTCCAGATGACATTTAAATGTACATTTACATCATTTAGCAGACGCTCTTATCCAGAGCGACCTACAAATTGGTGCATTCAACTTATGATAGCCAGTGGGACAACCACCTTTTTTTTATGGGGGGTGGGGGAAGAAGGATTACTTTATACTATTCCAGGTATTCCTTAAAGAGGTAGGGTTTCAAGTGTCTCCGGAAGATGGTCAGTGACTCCGCTGTCCTGGCGTCGTGGGGGAGCTTGTTCTACCATTGGGGTGCCAGAGCAGCGAATAGCTTTGACTGGGCTGAGCGGGAACTGTGCTTCCGTAGAGGTAGGGGAGCTAGCAGGCCAGAGGTGGATGAACGTAGTGCCCTCGTTTGGGTGTAGGGTCTGATCAGAGCCTGAAGGTAAGGAGGTGCCGTTCCCCTCACAGCTCCGTAGGCAAGCACCATGGTCTTGTAGTAGATGCGAGCCTCAACTGGAAGCCAGTGGCGTGTGCGGAGGAGCGGGGTGACGTGAGAGAACTTGGGAAGGTTGAACACTAGACGGGCTGCAGCGTTCTGGATAAGTTGTAGGGGCTTAATGGCACAGGCAGGGAGCCCAGCCAACAGCGAGTTGCAGTAATCCAGACAGGAGATGACAAGTGCCTGGATTAGGACCTGTGCCGCTTTCTGTGTAAGGTAGGGTCGTACTCTGCGAATGTTGTAGAGCATGAACCTGCAGGATCGGGTCACCGCTTTGATGTTAGCGGAGAACGACAGGGTGTTGTCCAGGGTCACGCCAAGGTTCTTTGCACTCTGGGAGGAGGACACAATGGAGTTCTCAACCGTGATGGCGAGATCATGGAGCGGGCAGTCCTTCCCAGGGAGGAAGAGCAGCTCCGTCTTGCCGAGGTTCAGCTTGAGGTGGTGATCCGACATCCACACTGATATGTCTGCCAGACATGCAGAGATGTGATTCGCCACCTGGTTATCAGAAGGGGGAAAGGAGAACATGAATTGTGTGTCGTCTGCGTAGCAATGATAGGATAGACCATGTGAGGATATGACAGAGCCAAGTGACTTGGTGTGTAGAGAGAATAGGAGAGGGCCTAGAACTGAGCCCTGGGGGACACCAGTGGTGAGAGCACGTGGTGCGGAGACAGATTCTCGCCATGCCACCTAGTAGGAGCGACCTGGCAGGTAGGACGCAATCCAAGAGTGAGCAGCGCCGGAGATGCCCAACTCGGAGAGGGTGGAGAGGAGGATCTGATGGTTCACAGTATCAAAGGCAGCGAATAGGTCTAGAAGGATAAGAGCAGAGGAGAGAGAGTTAGCTTTAGCAGTGCGGAGAGCCTCCGTGACACAGAGAAGAGCAGTCTTTTTTTTTTAATAATATGTTTATTATTTTCCAATAAAAATAAAGTAAAAGAGACAGCAATACAAACAATGACATTCATTGTACTGTTGGATGGGATGGCCAGTTTAGAGGACAAAACAAAAGTTAACTCACACATACACAAAATAAAACAAAATCCTATTAGGTGGTACGTGTATAAGAAGACAGCATATAGTCATTACAAGCAGTGTAGTTCAGCCAAAAATAAATATTGAGTGGAGTACAGCACAGAGTAGCAGCAGATCGTCAGCCCAGTTATGAAGCGGGACTAGACCATTTATCCAGTATCGGCTGCCATATTTTGTAAAACAATGGACTTCTATTGGAGGTGTTGTATCGAATCTTTTCCATATGGATTACATTCCCTAAATCCCGTAACCACATTTCAAAGGTAGGTACAGTCTCCAATTTCCAAAATTGCAATATGAGCCTTTTGGCCAATAGAGTACAAAGAGAGACAGCTTTCCCCTCCTGGTTATTCCCATCAACTGTACCAAACAGAGCGATCAATGGGTCTGGGGCTAGAACTCTATCAAAGGCCTTAGATAAGTAATCAAAAATGAGAGCCCAGTAAGCCTGTAATTTAGGGCATGTCCAGAATAAGTGGGACAACGTCCCCTCCTCCTGCTTGCACCTCTCACACAGTGGTGAGGTGTCCGGGAATATTTTATGCAGTTTTACTTTTGAGTAGTGTAACCTGTGTATCACCTTAAACTGTACAAGGTTGTGTCTGGCATTCACTGAACTGTGGTTTATATTCCTGAGAGCTTCTATCCAGTCCTCATTTGAGATTTCTGAACCAAGTTCTTGTTCCCAAGCCCTTTTAATGGTGTCTGTGGATACCTCTATGTGGGCCTGTAGCACATCATACAGTCTGGAGACCGACCCTTTTGAATGGGGTTTGACAAGGATCAAGCTATCTAATGTAGGACTATTTGGCTTCATGCCATACTGTGGGATGTGTGTCCTTAAGAAATTCCTGATTTGGAGGTATCTGAAAAAATGTGTTGTTGGCATGTTGAACTTTGCCTGTAGTTGTTGAAATGAAGCTAACTGACCATCTATGTATAGATTACCAATTGTTGTGAGCCCTTCTCCCTCCACTGTGAAAAACACCACATCATCCATTGCAGGGTGGAAAGCATGATTCCGGCTAATCGGGCTGTCTATGTACACAGTGGGTATGTTAAGAAAATCCCTAATCTGTTTCCAGATCCTAAGAGTATGACAAATGACTGGATTGGAGTCATAAGTGGCTTTTTTCCACATATGATGGGCTATTAACAAGTGCAGGGAGTGAGGAACGTTGACAGGAGGCCTGCTCAATCAAAAGCCATGAAGGCATATCCTTCCGTCTCATCTCAGGTAAACTTTCCCTCCAGAAAGACACAATGTTCAGATTAGCAGCCCAATAATACAGTTTGAAGTGAGGAAGGCCAAAGCCCCCCTCTATCTTGTACTTGCATATCAATGCTTCTTTGCAATTCTGGCTGCCTTGTTATCCCATAAAAATGGAGTTACTATTGAATCCAGTTTCTTAAAATAGCTTTGTGGTATGAAATTGGGTAGACATTGGAAGAGGTAAAGAAACCTGGGTAGGACAACCATTTTAATAGCGTTTATACGACCAACCAAGGAAATAGGCAGAGTTTTCCAGAAATCTATATTTTGTTTAAGCTGATATATTTTCATGTCCCAATTCACTTTCAATAGCTGGTCAAGGTCTCTTGTCACTACAATGCCAAGGCTTGTGAACTTGTCCCTCACTGTTCTAAGCGGGGTAGATTGCAGAAATTGCATATCCACAGGCCGTGATATTGGCATCATCTCACTTTTTTGGCAGTTTATCTTGTAGCCAGAGAAGGAGCCGAATGTGTTTATCAAGTTAAGTAATGGTGGAATAGACGTTTTAGGCTTGGACAAAAACAAAAGAACATCGTCTGCATATAGGGAAATTTTGTGCTGTGTGTCTTTTATTTTAACAGAAGCTATATCGGCACATGCCCGAATGCGCGTAGCAAGGGGTTCCATGGCTATAGCGAAGAGAGCAGGCGAAATAGGGCACCCCTGTCGGCACCCCTTGAACAGGCGGAATGACTGCGACATTTCCTGATTGGTCACCACGGACGCCATTGGGTGTGCATAAATAATTCTTATCCAATTAATAAATTCCTTTCCAAATCCGAAATGCTCCAGAACCGACATCATATACTTCCACTCAATCTGATCAAACGCCTTCTCTGCATCAAGAGCTATTACCACTGCCTCAACTTTATGATCATGATACATTACGTTGAAAAGGCGTCTCAAATTGTAGTATATATGTCGGCCCGGGATAAAACCTGTCTGGTCAGGGTGTATGATGTCGGAAATATATTTTTTCAATCGGTTTGCCAATATCTTTGTCAACACCTTGTTTTCTATGGGGAGTAACGACACGGGGCGATACGACGACATCTCCATGGAATCTCTATCTTTTTCAAGATCAGGGCTATTGTAGCCTCATACAGTGTTTGCGGGAGTTTGGTATTTTCTTTGGATTGTTGAAACATTCGCAGCATAAGTGGAGATAGACTAGCGCAGTACTTCTTATAGAATTCTATTACATATCCATCGGGCCCAGGGGCCTTGCTGTTTGGAAATTGTGCTATCGCTGTGTTAATTTCATCTAAGGTTATCCCTGCATCGAGTGCGGCAGCTGCCCCCTGTCTAGTTTAGGAAGTTCACAATCAGCGAGAAAGCGTTCCATAGTTTGTGGATCAGTAGCATCGCATTTTGATTGGTATAGCTCTGAGTAAAACTGTGCAAAGCATTTATTAATGTCCTGCGGATCTGTTACTATTTTACCCTTCTTGTCTTTTATTTTGTGAATAGCTCTAGATGCTTGTACATGCCTTAGCTGTCTTGCTAATAATTTATGTGGTTTGTCCCCCAGTTCAAAATAACTTTGTTGCGTTCTAGCAAGTAAAGAGCCCACCCGTTTCGAAAGGATGGTATTGTATTCATACTTTAACTTTGTGATCTTCTCAAGGACTGTATACGAGGAATTTGTCCTAAAAACGTTCTCCTGTTCCCCTAACTCTCTTTCAATTTCTCTCAGCCTAGTATTGGCACGTTTCTTCCTCTCTGATGTATAAGAAATAATGTAACCTCTAATCACAGCCTTTAGAGATTCCCAAAGGGTGGAGTCGTCAACATCCCCCGTGTCGTTAGTACTGAGGAAAAAGGCAATCTGCTCCTCCAAATACTGACAAAAAGCCTCATCTTTCAACAGGTATGCGTCTAAGCGCCACGGTCGCCGACCTGTCGACATATTGTCGAGTTTCAGCACCATGGACAGAGGAGAGTGGTCCGTAATTAGAATGGGGTGATAGGTAACCGACTCAGCTGCTGAGATTAGTTTGGAGTCCAACAAAAAATAGTCAATTCTGGAATATGATTTATGAACTGATGAGAAGAAAGAATAATCCCTGTCTGTTGGGTGCGTCAGTCTCCAAATATCGACAATGTTAAGGTTTGTCATCAATGTATTTAGACAGACACTGGCATTTGATTGTTGAAGTGACCTTGATAGCTGTTTATCTAAAAGATGGGTCTAACGTACAGTTAAAGTCACCTCCAACAATAACACTTGTATCCGAGATATTTGGTATGGCCTTAAATACCCTTTGAAAAAATAATGGATCATCGAAGTTGGGTCCATATAAATTGACCAAGGTTATTGGTTTTGAATTCAGTGTACCAGCCACAATAATATACCGACCATTAGGATCTGAAATCGAGGTTGAGTAAACAAAAGGAATGTTTTTCCTTATCAGGATTGCTACCCCTCTCGCTTTTGCATCAAAGTTAGACTGGTATATCTGACCGATCCAGCCGACTCGTAGCTTGGCCTGCGCGGGCGTTTAATATGAGTTTCTTGAAGAAGCACTATGTCAGCACCCAGTGATTTAAGATGAGAAAAAACCTTAGCTCGTTTCACGACATGCCCTAATCCATTACAGTTCCAGCTGACTATCTTTATTCCACCTGGTCTACTCTGTGCTCGGTCACTATGTGGCATTTCTTATTTTAAAGCAAATTGCTGCTGTCATACAAAACCCAGAAGAAAAAACGTCCCGCCGTGCGGGAGCTTGTCATGCCACCTGTACTAATAAACGTGAACATAAAACACAGACCCCAACCCCCCTCCCGTCCCTTTACTGAGTGACTTCCCCAAACGAAGCACTCCTTGGCTAACACACAAACGTTAGGGTGTCTAGACATAAAGCTTGAACTAACTCGTCGTCTATAGATGCTCCGCATATAAACTAATATTAAATAACACTTAACTTAACTCTCATGTTAGGGGGTGAGTGGCGCTAAAACATGACATGCCAAACAATGCTATATTAGCCACAACATCTCACCTATCCTATAAGTCCCAATTTCTGATCTTCTGATCGAAAAGACATAGGCCGGAAATTCAATTCACACACATTCCTGGCCTGTATTTGGCCATTTAGCCTGCTGGCACAGCCGTTCTGTATCCTCAGCCTGGGAGCTTGCTTGTCAAGAACAGATCTGCCTCTTTTGCGTTGTCAAACGTACGTGTTGATCCTCGACTGTCACCTTAAACCGGGCTGGGAAGAGGAATCCATATCGGATGTTGGCCGCCCTGCATTTGTTGCGTACCTCATCATACTCTTTCCGTTGGTTCCTCACCTCCAAGGTAAGATCTGGGTATAAAGACACCCTGGCTCCGTTGTAGTTAAGGGGGAACTTTTGACTAGCCAGCTTGAGGATGAGATCCCTGGTGTGGGGGATAGTGCAGCCTTACAATGAATGGCCTTGGTGGCCCGCCCTTGGCCGGCTTCGTTGCCTGTGCTCTGTGTGCGGTCGATCAGGATGGCCGTTTTGAAGTGTTCACTCCCCAGCAATGCCGGTATCAGCTCCGAGACAAATTCAGTGGGTTTCCCTTTCTCCGTGTCCTCCTGGATCCCACATATTCGGATGTTCTGGCGTCTTGAATGCGACTCGAGCATTTCCAGTCGGGCCTTCAGGGTTTTGTTGTCATTTTTGAACGTTGCGCACTGTTTCTCTATGTCCTGTAGCCTGGCCTCGTGATCGATTGTCGTCTGCTCAACCTCGTGCACCCTTCCCTTAGTTGCCTTCACAGTTTCGGCCAAAGTCCCAATACTCTTTGAGATATCAGCCAACCTTGTGTCCACCTTCTTGCTTAGTGCGTTTATGGCAGCCAGTATGTCACTTTGAGTAGGATCTGTGGGGAACTCTTGGAAGCTAGCCTCTTCAGCTAGCTCCTCGTGGGTCGGCGACGTTGAAATTGGTTCGTTGTCTATCTCATTCCAATTATCTTGTTTGAGAAGAGCAGTCTTAGTTGAATGACCAGTCTTGAAACCTGACTGGTTTGGATCAAGAAGGTCATTCTGAGAGAGATAGCAGGAGAGTTGGCTAGAGACGGCACGCTCAAGAGTTTTGGAGAGAAAAGAAAGAAGGGATACTGGTCTGTAGTTGTTGACATCGGAGGGATCGAGTGTAGGTTTTTTGAGGAGGGGTGCAACTCTCGCTCTCTTGAAGATGGAAGGGACATGGCCAGCGGTCAAGGATGAGTTGATGAGTGAGGTGAGGTAAGGGAGAAGGTCTCCGGAAATGGTCTGGAGAAGAGAGGAGGGGATAGGGTCAAGCGGGCAGGTTGTTGGGCAGCCGGCCGTCACAAGTCGCAAGATTTCATCTGGAGAGAGAGGGGAGAAAGAAGTCAAAGCATAGGGTGAGCAGGACCAGCGGTGTCATTTGACTTAATAAATGAGGATCGGATGTCGTCAACCTTCTTTTCAAAATGGTTGACGAAGTCATCCACAGAGAGGGAGGAGGGAGGGGGAGGAGGAGGATTCAGCAGGGAGGAGAAGGTGGCAAAGAGCTTCCTAAGGTTAGAGGCAGAGGCTTGAAATTTAGAGTGGTAGAAAGTGGCTTTAGCAGCGGAAACAGAGGAAGAGAATGTAGAGAGGAGGGAGTGAAAAGATGACAGGTCCGCAGGGAGTCTAGTTTTCCTCCATTTCCGCTCGGCTGCCCGGAGCCCTCTTCTGTGAGCTCGCAATGAGTCATCAAGCCACGGAGCAGGAGGGGAGGACCGAGCCGGCCGGGAGGATAGGGGACATAGAGAGTCAAAAGATGCAGAAAGGGAGGAGAGGAGGGTTGAGGAGGCAGAATCAGGAGATCGGAGGGAGAAGGATTTAGCAGAGGGAAGAGATGATAGGATGGAAGAGGAGAGAGTAGCGGGAGAGAGAGAGCGAAGTTTGCGACGGCACATTACCATCTGAGTAGGGGCAGAGTGAGTAGTGTTGGAGGAGAGCGAGAGAGAAAAGGATACAAAGTAGTGGTCGGAGACTTGGAGGTGAGTTGCAGTGAGATTAGTAGAAGAACAGCATCTAGTAAAGATGAGGTCAAGCGTATTGCCTGCCTTGTGAGTAGGGGGGGACGGTGAGAGGGTGAGGTCAAAAGAGGAAAGGAGTGGAAAGAAGGAGGGAGGCAGAGAGAAATGAGTCAAAGGCAGACGTAGGGAGGTTAAAGTCACCCAGAACTGTGAGGGGTGAGCCATCCTCAGGAAAGGAAGTTATCAAGGCGTCAAGCTCATTGATGAACTCTCCAAGGGAACTTGGAGGGCGATAAATGACAAGGATGTTAAGCTTGAATGGGCTAGCGACTGTGACAGCATGGAATTCAAATGAGGAGATAGACAGATGGGTCAGGGGAAAAAGAGAGAATGTCCACTTGGGAGAGATGAGGATTCCTGTGCCACCGCCGCGCTGACCAGATGCTCTCGGGGTATGCGAGAACACATGGTCAGACGACCTGTTGCTTGTCAATGGGACGACAACTTACCTCTTGTACCTTTTATGTTAATTTTATTTATTTAGCCAGGATTGTCCATTCAGTAACAATTGCTGCTGTTTTCCAGGGAGTATCACAATGGCACTGTCTGACCTGAGTGCAGTTTGTCCCCTTATACTCAAAGCACAAAGTATCTCACTCCAAATGGCTGAGAGCCAGCTGTAACGGCACTGTACCCGACCATCTGAACCAGGATCCACTTCAGGTAGACGATGACAGACAATGACAAGGCATGGAGTGAGACTGCCGAAAGAATACAGCTTGCATTTAAACCCAACCTCAGAGAGAGAACAGAGGAGCAGTGCGTGTCGTAGTTAATGGGCTTCTTAATTCTTCTTCCTGACACTTTTATGATATCATCAGGGCCCAAATGCGATTTTCCCCTCCGCCACCATGTCCTTTCACCCTGGTTGAACAGGCTTCTGCTAAGGGCAATGACCGGTTTAATGCTGCAATAAAAATGTGTCACAGATTTATCCTTTCCATTTGTCCTACTGTATGTATTATGGGATATGCAGTAAAACAGTGCCATTCTTCATTCTGAGCATGCATTGATAATAATTGTATGTGATCAACTAGTGAAAATAGTTGAAAAGTTTAAATGCAAAATGCAACAAAGTTTCTTCTTTCTCCACAATGTGAAACAACAACAGAGCGGCAATCTTTGCCCTTGACTCTCTGAAAGCACTAAAAAGGACTTGGAGGAGATAGTAAGTTATGCCTTCTGTCTACATAAGTAATTGTTCATTGGCTGAATCACCCTTTTCTTCTGATTGGGAAAGAAAACACAGGTTAGACCTACAGTGGGGAAAAAAGTATTTAGTCAGCCACCAATTGTGCAAGTTCTCCCACTTAAAAAGATGAGAGAGGCCTGCAATTTTCATCATAGGTACACGTCAACTATGACAGACAAAATGAGAAAAAAAAATCCAGAAAATCACGTTGTAGGATTTTTAATGAATTTATTTGCAAATTATGGTGGAAAATAAGTATTTGGTCAATAACAAACGTTTCTCAATACTTTGTTATATACCCTTTGTTGGCAATGACACAGGTCAAACGTTTTCTGTAAGTCTTCACAAGGTTTTCACACACTGTTGCTGGTATTTTGGCCCATTCCTCCATGCAGATATCCTCTAGAGCAGTGATGTTTTGGGGCTATCGCTGGGCAACACAGACTTTCAACTCCCTCCAAAGATTTTCTATGGGGTTGAGATCTGGAGACTGGCTAGGCCACTCCAGGACCTTGAAATGCTTCATACGAAGCCACTCCTTCGTTGCCCGGGCGGTGTGTTTGGGATCAAGACCCAGCCACGTTTCATCTTCAATGCCCTTGCTGATGGAAGGAGGTTTTCACTCAAAATCTCACGATACATGGCCCCATTCATTCTTTCCTTTACACGGATCAGTCGTCCTGGTCCCTTTGCAGAAAAACAGCCCCAAAGCATGATGTTTCCACCCCCATGCTTCACAGTAGGTATGGTGTTCTTTGGATGCAACTCAGCATTCTTTGTCCTCCAAACACGACGAGTTGAGTTTTTACCAAAAGTTCTATTTTGGTTTCATCTGACCATATGACATTCTCCCAATCCTCTTCTGGATCATCCAAATGCACTCTAGCAAACTTCAGACGGGCCTGGACATGTACTGGCTTAAGCAGGGGGACACGTCTGGCACTGCAGGATTTGAGTCCCTGGCAGCGTAGTGTGTTACTGATGGTAGGCTTTGTTACTTTGGTCCCAGCTCTCTGCAGGTCATTCACTAGGTCCCCCCGTGTGGTTCTGGGATTTTTGCTCACCGTTCTTGTGATCATTTTGACCCCACGGGGTGAGATCTTGCATGGAGCCCCAGATCGAGGGAGATTATCAGTGGTCTTGTATGTCTTCCATTTCCTAATAATTGCTCCCACAGTTGATTTCTTCAAACCAAGCTGCTTACCTATTGCAGATTCAGTCTTCCCAGCCTGGTGCAGGTCTACAATTTTGTTTCTGGTGTCCTTTGACAGCTCTTTGGTCTTGGCCATAGTGGAGTTTGGAGTGTGACTGTTTGAGGTTGTGGACAGGTGTCTTTTATACTGATAACAAGTTCAAACAGGTGCCATTAATACAGGTAACGAGTGGAGGATAGAGGAGCCTCTTAAAGAAGAAGTTACAGGTCTGTGAGAGCCAGAAATCTTGCTTGTTTGTAGGTGACCAAATACTTATTTTCCACCATAATTTGCAAATAAATTCATAAAAAATCCTACAATGTGATTTTCTGGATTTTCTTTTCTCAATTTGTCTGTCATAGTTGACGTGTACCTATGATGAAAATTACAGGCCTCTCTCATCTTTTTAAGTGGGAGAACTTGCACAATTGGTGGCTGACTAAATACTTTTTTTTGCCACTGTAGCTACCATATAATGAATGACTACAAAGAACAAAAGCTACATTCAAACAATTAAAAGTCATCGCAGGCAACAAAGTGTTGGATGGACATAAGAAATAAAATACTATGGTATCTATCTATGAGAAGGTTATTGCTTCAATTTGGCACTGAGAATATCATCCACGTAGCATAAAAATGGTAAATAACTTTTTAAAGAGATGACTCAAGGTGCTGATTTTACACCAGTGTTTTTACAAGCATAGCAACAAAAAAAAAAAAATTAGAGTAAAAACCCACTAATCATTCCAAGTATCACCCAGTCCGCTTAAGCGCTTCCTCAAATGGCCCCCCAGAGGACCATTACTCTGTTAAAGTACATAACCAAAGACTATGTCACCTTGAACTGCAGTGGCACTACAGCTGGTGCCAACCGCCATGCACCTGTTCAGAGCAGCAGTTAGACTGTTACAGTGCATTTGGAAAGTATTCAGACCCCTTGACTTTTTCCACATTTTGTTACATTACAGCCTTATTCTAAAATGGATTACATTGTTTTCCCCCCTCATCAATCTACACACAATACCCCATAATGACAAAGCAAAAACCGTTTTTTAGAAATGTTTGCAAATTTATAAAAAATAAAAAACTGAAATATCCCATCTACATAAGTATTCAGACCCTTTACTCAGTACTTTGTTGAAGCACCTTTGGCAGCAATTACAGCCTCGAGTCTTCTTGGGTATGATGCTACAAGCTTGGCACACCTGTATTTGGGAAGTTTCTCCCATTCTTCTCTGCAGATCCTCTCAAGCTCTGTCAGGTTGGATGGGGAGCGTCACTGCACAGCTATTTTCAGGTCTCTCCAGAGATGTTCGATCAGGGTCAAGTCCGGGCTCTGGCTGGGCCACTCAAGGACATTCAGAGACTTGTTCTGAAGCCACTCCTGCATTGTCTTGGCTGTGTGCTTAGGGTTGTTGTCCTGTTGGAAGGTGAACCTTCGCCCCAGTCTGAGGTCCTGAGCGCTCTGGAGCAGGTTTTCATCAAGGATCTCTCTGTACTTTGCTCCGTTCATCTTTCCCTTGATCCTGACTAGTCTCCCAGTCCCTGCCGCTGAAAAACATCCCCAGCATGATGCTGCCACCACCATGCTTCACCGTAGGGATGGTGCAAGATTTCCTCCAGACGTGACGCTTTTCATTCAGGCCAAAGAGTTCAATCTTGGTTTCATCAGACCAGAGAATCTTGTTTCTCATGGTCTGGGAGTCCTTCAGGTGCCTTTTGGCTAACACCAAGCGGGCTGTCATGTGCCTTTTACTGAAGAGTGGCTTCCGTCTGGCCACTCTACCATGAAGGTCTGATTGATGGAGTGCCTCAGACATGGTTGTCCTTTTGGAAGGTTCTCCCATCTCCACAGAGGAACTCTGGAGCTCTGTCAGAGTGACCATCGGGTGCTTGGTCACCTACCTTACCAAGGCCCTTCTCCCCCGATTGCTCAGTTTGGCCAGGTGGCCAGCTAAGAAGAGACTTGGTGGTTCCAAACTTCTTGATGGAGGCCACTGTGTTCTTGGGGACCTTCAATGCTGCAGAAATGTTTGGGTGCCCTTCCCCAGATCTGTGCCTCGACACAATCCTGTCTCTGAGCTTTACAGACAATTCATGTATTTTTTGTTTTGTTTTGTATCCCCTTTTTCAATAATTTCTCATCGCTGCAACTCCCCAACGGTCGACGAAGGTCGAGTCATGCGTCCTCCGAAACCACACTTCTTAACACCCGCCCGCTTATCCCAGAAGCCAGCCGCACCAGAGGAAACACCGTTCAACTGACGACCGAGGTCAGCCTGCAAGTGCCCGGCCTCCCACAAGGAGAGCGCAATGAGCCAAGCAAAGCCCACCCGGCCAAACCCTCCCCTAACCCGGACGACGCTGGGCCAATTGCCATTTGTACGCCGCCCTATGGGACTCCTGATCACGAGCCGGTTGCGATACAGCCTGGGATCGAACCCAGGTCTGTAATGACGCCTCTAGCACTGCAGTGCAGTAGTGCCTTAGACCGCTGCGCCACTCGGGAGGCCCTCATGGCTTGGTTTTTGCTCTGACATGCACTGTCGCTGTGGGACCTTATATAGACAGGTGTGTGTCTTTCCAAATCATGTCCAATCAATTTAATTTACCACAGGTGGACTCCAATCAAGTTGTAGCTACATCTCAAGGATGATCAATGGAAACAGGATGCACCGGAGCTCAATTTCGAGTCTCATAGCAAAGGGTCTGAATACTTATGTAAATAAGGTATTTGTTTTTATTTTTTAAACATTTGCAAAAATCTCTAAAAACCTGTTTTCCCTTTGTCATTATGGGGTATTGTGTGTAGACTGATGAGGAAAAAAATGTATTTAATACATTTTAGAATAAGTCTGTAACGTAACACAATGTGGAAAGAGTTAAGGGGTCTGAGTACTTTCCGAATGCACTGTATAAGCATGCTGAACATTTCAGGGATGAAGGAGAGCTGTTGGTGAGCCAGCTAACTTTGGTAAGCTAGCTTTTATTTGTACATGTCAAATAAAAACAGATCAGTAATATGTATGGTGAGTCCATCAGTAGGCTACATAAAGATGATAAACCCCATGAAAAACGAGAGAACAAAAATGTATGTACATATTATTGTTATGCAACCTGATACAATGTCAGAGAATAAATATTAGGAGTATAAACACTGGTTAAAACATGCATAATGCATTTTTCATGAAGCCACCACCAGTGTAATTGATAAATGGACTGTGCTCTGCAGCTCTAATTGGATAAGGGTTATCTAAGGATCAACATTGTTTAATGGGCTCTCTCTGCTGCTCCTGATCCTCTATCTCTAACCAAGTAAACTGCTGCCTAATCAGATTCCCGCCAAAGTCCATTTACTCTCTGGCCGGGCAGTGGCGACTGGGCGCGGCTATAGGAATGGGCTGCTGCTGGAGAGGAGTATGGACGGTGTTGCCAATCTATCAGTTATAATGCTAATGCAGTTTTACAGGGCCAGGCAGAGGACCTGACAGCCTGACAATAGGGGAAGGAGGTCCAGCCTAAATCAATTAGCTAAGAGCATAAATATCATCTAAATCATAGTCTGCATGCCCCAGCTAGGCCCCAGGCAGTAGACCTGCAAATGAAAAGAGCAGGCAGGCACAGAGGAGAGCTTACTCAGGCCTGGCCAGAGAGTTATGACTGGGGCGCTGACATGTAAACACAGGGCCACTTATCCTCCAACTCACAGGAAACTCACAGCAGCAGAGACGAGAGAGCAAGACAGGAGCCAACCCTGAGATCAAACTTTATGTAAACCTTTCCCTCTGTCAATCAAGGTGTTGTTAAAGTCTGCTGCAGTACAGCTTAATAGGTATAGTAAGAAGCAGTAAAAAGACAGGAGATTGACGAGAGGTGTTGCTGCAATAAAAGTCCCTCACTTACTGTATTTTGCTAAGCTAAGCCTTACTTTCATTATACATCAAGATCAGTGTTTCATCCCTTCTGAAAAAAGATTGCAGTCCAAAATACCACAGTCGACTGCAGTTACTGCACTTTTACTGCAGTTTCAAAACTGTGTTGCAGCCCAAATAAATGTATCATTAGGCCTGCACAAAGAGTCATGCTAACATTTCATGATAACTTTTGTTTTGGATTTCCATTCCCAGTGAACAGCCTTGCTGACAAATGTTTGAAAGAAAGCCATTGACTTGAACCAAAAAAAGTTTGAAAAGAAAGCTGTGTGAGTATTTGTTAGTTAGTGTGTTATTGCATTGGTGTGAGAGTGAGAGGGTGTCTAAGGGTGTCGGGATGGTGTTGAGGGCTTTGTAACAGGGATCGGCAGGAACATATGGAGACTGTGCTGGGAAACGATATGTGGCAGATAGTATTTTCCGCATATAATTCAGATCTCAGTGGAGGGTGGGAGGAGGAGAGGCAAGTCATGTGGGTCCTGTGAGTCCTGGGGGCATCACTCCACCATCTGGAGCCCAGAGAGATGTGTGACACATCCAATTTACCTCTACCTGCGTAGCAGTATGACACCTCTCCACCTCTCCACCCAGCACACAGACAGGGCCAAGGACCATGGAACACGGACGCTGTCAAAAATGACAAGACGGACTGACGAGACCCGAAAAATCCTCAAAGTGGAACAGATTAGATTTAGTGACCTCAATTGGACAAGAAAAGGCCACTAGTCACTCACTGGAGAACATTTGTCAGTGTTACTACAGAGGATTCATTGTTATGGCCTCTCACTGTCCTCTCATTGTATAGAATCCATACAGCTGATATGTATTGCTTACTGTATGGTTCTTTTGTATTCTTGCACTTTGCTTCATTTGGTATGAATGAATGCCTCAGTCACTGTGGTTTATCCTAAGACCCAAGTTAGTCATTGTTACCTTACAGTGCCTTCCCATTGCGGCAATTTTGTTAATGGTAACATTTTTCTTTAGCTGGGTAAACACAACATGGATAACAACAGTCAAGCCATCAGGTATTTCATAACATTATTATTTTGAGTAAATTCTGGACAAATGGCTCCATTGCTTCCAGACGGACCCTTGTTATTTACATTAGACAACCACATAGACTTGGATGTCCTCCAGATCAGCAAAGTGAGCCAGCAGGTAATTCACCTCTTGATTGGCAGGAGGACCTAGCAGGTTAAGAGATGACAGGTATCCAACACATTATGACCTAAGCCAATGAGACTGCTACTGAAGCCCTGGCCCATCTCTCTGGTCAAGTGCCAACACTGGGCTGTTTGTATTCCATGTCACAGCCAGATCAATAAGCACAGGATAAAATATTATAACTTTCAAGGAATCGTGGGAGGGACAGAGAACATTAAAAGCAGATTTTATGGAGGAAATGTCTCCAACCTATAATGAATCGAGGCTGGCAGAATTAGTATTCATTGAGGCAAATGTCTCCATATTGGAAAAATAAATGGACGCTAATGCAATAAAATAGAAGGACTTGATTAAAAAAAAAAAGAAATCAACCGTGAGCTGAATTAAATGGGGAGGTAAATCAAAGCAATAAATTGAGGTACAAGGACATGTACCATTACATATAGAGAGAATGACTTCCACCTGCATTTGAGCGTAATCAGCCAACATTAACATAAAGCCTGGAATAATGACTCACACTACATGGAAGGAGAAACCCACCATCATTCTGTTTCTTTTGTTGTTGTTGTTGTTGACTGCGGTTGTTTAGGGGAAAACCAAACCCCATGACATGCTTTGTATGGTTAGTTGATTATCTCTGGCATACATCATTAGTGGTCAGTCCAGATCCACAGCTATCACTCACATAGTGTAGCCAACCCAGTCTGTACTGATGAGATCCGTAAAGAGGGCTCTGCCTGCGGTCTCCCCCTCACTGTGGCTTACAGAGGGCCTCACCTCTCTAATCACACCTCCCTGGGGAAGGGTAATATATACACCAAATTGAATCACAAAGATGATGAAACACTGTCCAGATGATGTCAGGGATAGACTCCTACTAACAACACTCCTTTGTTAATTGTAAACAAGTGGGTAAAAATATACTGTTGCATCATGGACAGCTGCTGTGGGTCAGTCATGGGGGAATCTTACAATCTGTGTTTCAGTTCAATTAAGGTTTGTGTTACTCCGGATTCTTGCTCCAGTGGTCCAGAGTTCCTATGGGGATGTAGAAAGACCCAGACCCTTCTGTTTGTAACATAACACTGTGATAATGACTTTGACCTGTTCACCCAATCTTGATCATTAAAATATATTTGTACAGTTTTAAAAATGCTCATAGATCCCCATGAAATGAATGCAGAGCTGACTCCAGTTGCAGTTGTCCCATACTGTTCTTTGTTCTCCCTCCATCACAGGAACATGAATAATGGTGGGTGAGAAAGTGCAAAAAAAACAAAAACCAATTAAGGGATAGCAGCACTTCATAAAACCCAATCTTGATCTTCGTAAGCAATATTCATTTGCCAAGCACACCAACGATCCGCCAAGCCTTGGTTTTGTGTTTTAAAGCTTTATGTCAAGGTTCACCCAAACACACTGTGGAGGCCAAATTCCTCCCACATTATAATGACTCCTATTCCTCTCTGTTGTGGTTGCGTTGTCAGTGATGAAATGTAGTGCTGTGGTGGTAGATGAAGTGCAGCGGTGCATATCATTTCTTCAGGCAACATTTGTTCTCCACACCACCTGTTAACACCTCAATAATAGTATACATCCATTCCTGGAGTGTATGAGTGATAGTATATGTTTTCCTCCAGATGTGTCTTATCTCTGTTTGGCATCAGTCCTGTCCCCCCCAGACAGATGATTCCACTGGGACCCCATGGCCCCAGGGTTACTCCTGCACTCTCCAGGCCAGTGGGTCAGGGCCTTGGAAGGTCATTTCCATGTCCAGCATTGATAGTCATTTATTAGATTTGCACAGCCCCGACCCCCATGCAATACGAGCCCCAGGAAGGAGCTGCCTGGGTTCGATTAGGGCAACAACCACAACAGTCACACATATACAGCATGGACCAAATGAGAGAATGTTGTTTCACCCAATTATCCCAAATGTGTCCAACTATGCCATTATCCAACCCTGATAGTATGCTGTGTCCTACATCCCGATAATTTAGACCAGGGATGGGCAACTCCAGTCCTTGTGGGCCTGATTGGTGTCACACTTTTGTCCCAGCCCCAGCTAACACACCTGAGTCCAATAATCAACTAATCATGAATTAGAATTTATGTTTAATCATCTGTGTTTGCTAGGGAGGGAAAACGTGTGACACCACTCTGGCCCCAGGCTCATACATCATTTAGACCTTTTTTTTCATAGATTCACACAATGTTTTGAAGTCCATCACAACATAATTAGCAACATGCCCTGTGAAGGCCTTCCTCCTGATTTCTCTCTCATTTTCTCCATTTCATCTTCATAGACTGTCTAAATAAATTCAGTTAAAGAATTGCAAACCTTGTGATGTTATGGGTAGGCCAATAGCCTGTCATTTATTTGATCATCAAAGCAGTGTGTTCGGCTTCAGACAGCTGAGGTTAAGCAATGAAGAGCTCTGTCTGCCTCCATCCCATTCAGCAATTTAGTGGCTTCTGCAAATGAAAGAACGGGTAATTAATCACACACATACACACATGTACAGTGAGGGAAAAAAGTATTTGATCCCCTGCTGATTTTGTACGTTTGCCCACTGACAAAGAAATGATCAGTCTATAATTTTAATGGTAGGTTTATTTGAACAGTGAGAGACAGAATAACAACAAAAAAATCCAGAAACACGCATGTCAAAAATGTTATAAATTGATTTGCATTTTAATGAGGGAAATATGTATTTGACCCCTCTGCAAAACATGACTTAGTACTTGATGGCAAAACCCTTGTTGGCCACCAGGTTTGCACACATCTCAGGAGGGATTTTGTCCCACTCCTCTTTGCAGATCTTCTCCAAGTCATTAAGTTTTTGAGGCTGACGTTTGGCAACTCGAACCTTCAGCTCCCTCCACAGATTTTCTATGGGATTAAGGTCTGGAGACTGGCTAGGCCACTCCAGGACCTTAATGTGCTTCTTCTTGAGCCACTCCTTTGTTGCCTTGGCCGTGTGTTTTCGGTCATTGTCATGCTGGAATACCCATCCACGACCCATTTTCAATGCCCTGGCTGAGGGAAGGAGGTTCTCACCCAAGATTTGATGGTACATGGCCCTGTCCATCGTCCCTTTGATGCAGTGAAGTTGTCCTGTCCCCTTAGAAGAAAAACACCCCCCAAAGCATAATGTTTCCACCTCCATGTTTGACGGTGGGGATGGTGTTCTTGGGGTCATAGGCAGCATTCCTCCTCCTCCAAACATGGCGAGTTGAGTTGATGCCAAAGAGCTCCATTTTGGTCTCATCTGACCACAATACTTTCACCCAGTTCTCCTCTGAATCATTCAGATGTTCATTGGCAAACTTCAGACAGGCATGTACAGTGGGGAGAACAAGTATTTGATACACTGCCGATTTTGCAGGTTTTCCTACACACACAAACACACACACACACACACACACACACACACACACACACACACACACACACACACACACACACACACAAACAGTCACTCACTCAAACACGCTTACATGAACACACAAACACGTAAAGACTGTAGCATCATGCATGTGCTATACCTTACTTTTATTGCCTGTAGACTACTGTAGACATTTTATTTTACTTTATATGCATGTACAGCCAGAGGGTGACAACAGTAGTAAAGCACATATTCAACTCAATAACATACCGGAAATGTCAGTAAGTAGGAATTCCAAGTAGGAATTATTAAAACAATGTCCCGAGCTTTATGAATATCCCTAAAACCTGTACAATGATATTAAGATAGAGGACCCAGCATCCTAGTAAGTCTGAAGCAGCATCAGTTGAGTGAGGGTCAGAGGGTCAGTGCAATATTTTGGGGGAATTTAGCTTATTTAACAGTGCAGGTGGTCAGAAGACAAGATCCAGAGTTGTATTTACAAAATAGGTCTATACACATGCAGAAAATGATGAAACAATTGTGAAAATTGTGAAAATACTTAACTTGCAAAAATAATAAACAGTTAACTTGAGGAAAAAAGGCAAAAGGCCTCTATAATTTACAGTGTCTATAAACTCACGCATCTGAATATATGGCAGAGCTATAGTAACAGCATGTTATCTAGACAAACAGCTCTTCATGAATGAGGAGAACGGCATCTTAAAAAATACCTGCCCTACCTGCCATAAACCATAAACCAACAAGATCTCACAGTCTGACTGCAGTATTCAACGTTTGTCCATAAACATTGAGTTTTGACGGTTAAGTTTAGGCATTCATTCCAAATGGTTAAGGTAAGGGTTAAGTTTAGGCATTCATTCCAAATGGTTAAGGTAAGGGGTAAGGTTTGGGATAGGGTTAAAACAGAAAGAACTCGATGGTTAAGTTTAGGCATTCATTCCAAATGGTTAAGGGTTAAGGTTTGGGATAGGGTTAAAACAGAAAGAACTCGAGTCCAGGCTCTGTCGCAGCTGGCCATGACCGGGAGACCCATGGGCGGCGCACAATTGGTCCAGCGTCGTCCAAGGTAGGGGAGGGTTTGGCCGGCAGGGATGTGGGTTCATTTCCCACGGGGGGCCAGTATGATTTTTTTTTTTTTAAGACATGTATGCATCCACTAACTGTAAATTGCTCTGGATAAGAGTGTCTACTAAATGACTAAAAATGTAAAATGTATTCATTCCGAATGGTTAAGGTAAGGGTTAAGGTTTGGCTTAGTGTTAGGGTTAAAAATAAAAAAATAAAATGAGTGCCTAGCACTGGGATTGAACCTGTGATCCTTGGAGGCGGAGCTCGTGGCTTACGCCTATCCACCATCTCCGTCCACAACGCCATAGCAAGCTGCGAGTCTACTTGATGGTAATATCGCTCACCGTTTCCCCTAGTGGCTGGTATTGATGGCATCTCCCAACGTGCTGGGGACCTGGATGAACGTTGAATACTGCATTGGATCTGGTGGTGACCTGGCTGCATTAACACCTCAACAGAGAGACGAAAATTAGCAAAAACAGTGATATAGTACTATTGATCAATACACACAACAATAGACAATACTTTTAACATTTTTCACATACACATTTATGAAAACAAAGTAATATGCATAAACATGAGCATTTCCTTGAAACACAACCCTAACCCTACACCGGAACTTTGCTACCCTGGGTACCAGTCTTTTTAGCTAACATTCCACTCCTTGTAGCCAACTCCGCAGTACAAGTACTGGAATGTTAGCTAAAATGACTGGTACCCAGACTAGCGCTGGGCAAGGAACAGTGTTTAAAGTTCACAGCGGTGGTGAGTAGGCCTAAAACAGTTTGACGTTTCAACAAAAGAATGACAATGCTAAACATTTCTAAAGAAATTATATGATAACCAGACTCTGGTGTTTGTTCTTTTGTGATACAAGCACAATGTTTTAGCATGACTAGCGTGCATATTTAGCAAACATGTAATCAACAAACTTTAGAAAACAATGAGTTCATCTGGGGAGAAAATGGAGGGAAATAGGCTAGATCAGCCTTAATATATCAGATAGATTGTAACTTCCATCAATGTAATTGTCTGCATCACTTCCAATCCCCCATATGTTTTTTTTTCTAGCAAATATATATATATATATATATACATATACATGCATACACACACATATACACATACATACATATAAATACATATACATACATATATATACATATCATTTTTTAACATCTCGCAGTTAACAACAATAATATATTTTATTCAACGTAAGGTTCAATCTATTAATTGAATTAAATAAAAATGCTACATAAGTGATTAGTGTTCAACGTCCTTGTTATGCATGACCGCATTGATAATGAACAATGTCAATGTCCTTGAAATGCATGTACTGGATGAGGACCCATCATTAGGCTATCCCAAATTAGTTTAATGATCCTTAATTAACCTCTCGTGGGCCTGTCAGCCTGATGTGGCCTATGTACGTGAGAGTGAGGCATGAGAGATCACCGGGCCGCTTTGCTCCATTCCATCTCTAAGAGTTTCAGCTTCCTCTACTCTTTTTTTCCTTTACCATTATTACGCAAAGACCCTAAGGGTGTCATTGACGTATCTATAATTTGCTAGAGAGAAAAGCCCCATGAAATCTTTTTGGCTATCAAAGCCCCCTTGTAAAGCTTTTTGTTTTCCTTTTAATTCGGATTGTTTCCAATTAGTTACAAATCCAACGGATTTCCAGAATTCACCTTCACTGCATTTGATGGCTGCATGGGACCTAAGCTCTCTCCTTAGATGATGGTCCATGTACATTGTGTAAGACAGGCTCCGGCCCCCAAGGAGGCTACCTCCTCTAAATCAGGTTCCCTGATGACATAGGATCAGGGACGAGCTGCTCCCATCGATCCCAGGGGGATTTGTGGGCTGTGCTTCAAGGCAGGTGCAGTTTTATGTCTATAGGCTGAGGCTGAGCAGTAAATAAGGGCACTGCGGAGCACCAGTCATCAGGTTATGGAGAGTTCTGTCCCACCTGCTGGTGTCCCTCAGGCCCTCTCAGCCCCACCATCCATCCTTCTATCTAACTCTCCCTGGGTGAAATACAGGCTACTGTACCACTGCCTACAGGCAAGGTCACACTTGCCTGTCTATCAACAAAGACAATGGCACATTAATGATGAGGCTGGCCTATCTGTCTTTTTCAGGGGCTGTTCATTATTGCTTACCTGGATGTATGGCAGAATGTTTAAAGTGTTGAGTTTCAAGTTTATTTGCTGTGTGAAATGAATAGATTTCAAAATCTTACTCACTCCAGCTGTGAGTGAGTTAGCGTGAATACAAGGATCCCAATATGTTCCACTCATGGTGCCATTAGTCACAGACAGTGATGTCACAGGAGGTTGGTGGCACCTTAATTGGGGAGGACGGGCACGTGGTAATAGCTGGAGCAGAATAGTGGAATGGTATCAAATACATCAAACACATGGTTTCCATGTGGTTGATGCCATTCCATTTGGTCCGTTCCGGACATTATTATGACCCTCCTGTGAGTGATGTAGTGTTAATGAGTCTGGCAGTAATGTTACACACTAATGCTTTTCAAATGATGTTTTTACTGTAGTGAGACCATGTTCATCACATCGGACAGACATTGATGAGAGCAGGTGATCTCAACACGCACATACTTGCACACACAAACACACACACTGTAAGAATGTATTCACTGATCCCAGTAACATTACAACACCCAGGAAAGCTATGAAATGGTCGTCCCTCTGCAGGAAATGGACGAGGGGCAATCAATACCTTCACATGCAGCTGAGACGCTCCACTATAGGAACCCAGCACTTCAGGTAATGAACTGTCTGGTTGATATATTCCCCTCACAGGGTGGGACTGCAGCGGCGCAACACGGCAGTGCTACAGCAGCAATTCTTTGATTAGTTATTTCTCTTCCATCAGGCTTCCCAGTATACAGACAAATCACCTGTCCTCACTGTCCCTCCATCCACACATCCCAGCACCCCCTTCCCCAACCTTACTTTCCTCCTAGTCAATGTATGCACATCCACGCTGTCATACATGACCTTCAACTGATTGACTCGCACTATAGGAGAGCTTCCAGTAGGTGTGGGCTTTTGGCTGGGCTCTTCTGAGGTTTTGCATTCTCCTCTAGTGCCTTGACAGCCTAGCACACTGGCTGTCCTCCAGCGTGGGCTTGATTAAAAGAGTGTAAGGATGAGAGCCACTGATAACCCAGAGTGCTCCAATGCAGCCCTGCCAAAACCACAGCATCACAGGGACATGAGACAGGGCTAGCCATCTACAGATCTACCCTCCAAACAGTTTAGGGAGCTGGACCACAGTGATCTAAATAAAGAATCAGAGACACATATATCTACATTATAACTGTAGAGAAGAGAAGAGAGAGAGAGAGAGAGAAGAGAGAGAGAGAGAGAGAGAGAGGAGAGATATAGAGAGAGAGAGGGAGAGAGAGAGAGAGAGAGAGAGAGAGAGAGAGAGAGAGAGAGAGAGAGAGAGAGAGAGAGAGAGAGAGAGAGAGATCCTATAATCAGCAGTATATATCATTAACTCCATGCCTGTTCTTTGTCAAAAGGCAAATCTGATCAGGAAATGTTGTTTTTCATTTGAGGTTTTACTGAAACATAAGAGATGTGATTAGCAGCTGTCCATGGTCCTGAATGAGTATAATTTGAGGTAGTGCTGGATGAAAACCAATTCAGTTTGTGTTTGTGTGTTTTCCTTCCATTTGTGCTTAAAAGTGTTTTGCGCAAATATTGCAGGCATTGGTTCGTCAGCTGGAGAGAGAGAGAGAGAGAGAGAGAGAGAGAGAGAGAGAGAGAGAGAGAGAGAGAGAGAGAGAGAGAGAGAGAGAGAGAGAGGGAGAGGGAGAAAGAGAGAGAGAGAGAGAGAGAGAGAGAGAGAGAGGGAGAGGGAGAGGGAGAAAGAGAGAGAGAGAGAGAGAGAGAGAGAAGAAAGAGAGAGAGAGAGCGAGAGAGAGAGAGAGAGAGAGAGAGAGAGAGCGAGAGAGAGAGAGAGAGAGAGAGAGAGAGAGAGGGAGAGAGAGAGAGAGCGAGAGAGAGAGAGAGAGAGAGAGAGAGAGAGAGAGAGAGAGAGAGAGAGAGAGAGAGAGAGAGAGAGAGAGAGAGAGAGAGAGAGAGAGAGAGAGAGAGAGAGAGAGAGAGAGAAGAAAGAGTGGCATACAGTCTGGATTGACAACTTTGATTAGGGATGGGTACCTTGGCTCTAGTCCAGATGGTTTTTATCCCTCCCTGGTTAAATATTGCTGAGAGAGAATATTTATCTCAAAATTAACATCAGTCTAAAAAGCTAAAATCTTTAAGTGAAACAATAACAAAGCATCTTCCCCACCCTGTTTTGCAAAAAGAAAAAGGGATGGGGCTGGAAAAATGTAACCTCTCAAATGCATAGATAGAGCTATGGATGCAAGGACCGACCATCCATATCAAATGTATAGTTTTAACCATGTTTTGAGGCTATACAGTGTTTGTTTACAATTACGTTGTTTACAAACATTGGAACAAGCTTATATTTTGGGTTCTGATGGGGTATAACAGTTCAGGAGGCATTTATAAGTTATATTCTTCAAGAATCCGTGGGTATATGTTATTCATTTAAGTCCAAAAATTGATGTAGCCACTAAGGATTCTAGCTTTAACATAATGAACTATGGATCCATTCGTAAAATGAACTGGCTCGTTTTAGGGGAGACCCATTTGGCGGCACATCATAACGGCTTCACACAATGCTGAGGTGTAACTATCAGTAAACAGGGCTCTCTTTTTTGATGTTACCCACCTAAATGCTCAAATGTCATATATACGTCAGTATATTCTGAATAACCAGGGGCATATATATGACAACTCTATTCTCCTTATGTATAGATAATCTATGGGACAAATGAAGGTCATCATCAGCAATAACCTTAAAAGGAAAACAATACCAGAAAGTTAAAATGGATGCAGTGTGTTTGTTGTTCATTACAATGAGGGCTTGCTCTCTCTGTCCGATACAGCTCCTTCATTGGGCATGATAATGAGGGGTTAAGCAGTGTGCAGACGGTAAATCTGCTGGGCTGAGATTGCTCTTCCATTGGACTGACTTGGGTCCACTACTGTAAATCTGTCCCATCCAGAGACATAGGGTTGTTTATCACCCACCGGAACTAGTAAACATCCTCACCAAACCTGTGTGACGTCACTGAATCCCCCAACTCATCACACAGCCACCATGATAGCCAGAGAAGATGTGTGGCAGGAAACAAACCATTTTAAATAGATGTGGTTATCTGGCCAGAGCATCCAGATGTAGAAGTAACTGAACTGAGACGTCAGAGTCTGTGTCAATGTTGTATTAGTGAGTGTGTTTGTGGTGTGACTGAAAGAGGAAGGCTGGTACAGCTAAGTGCATGTAGGAAAAGTCAGAGGGAGAGAGAGAGAGAGAGAGAGAGAGAGAGAGAGAGAGAGAGAGAGAGAGAGAGAGAGAGAGAGAGAGAGAGAGAGAGAGGTCACACCGAGTGCAGTGCAGTGACCTCATGGTCAGTGGAGTGAGATAATGACAGCACACTCATGCCATCTGATGAGGGGACAGACATTCTTCTGGTCATCTAACACAATATGGACACTAATAAAACGTTTCATAAAGCGCTCCAGTCCATTTGGTTGTCAGTTAATTGAGAAATCCTCATGTAGGGTAACTTAGGTCACCATGTGACCTATATTGGTGTTTTGGCAATTTATCCATGTGGCAGGTTTAATATTGGGAAAATAATAATATATTATAAAAAAACATAAAACTAGCATGCATATAGTGGTCTAGATTCAACACATGACACTATGGTCACAGATGATCATATGAATATAGATTTGATTGATTTTGTTGTGGATTAATAAATCAAGAAAACAAAACCTTTTATTGTCATAAATGTTGTTGTTTATAGCCTAAGTACTATCACAGAAACCTGCCTACCACCTATAACAACACACATGGCTAAGTATCAACATTGAAGGAAGGATGGAAAATAGCAGTTAGTCGATCGAAGATTTTCGCTCAGGAGGAGATCATTTTGTGTGTGAGAGTGACGCGCAACGAGTGAGGAAGGTGTATGTTGGGGAAAGGGTCACGTTTCTATCCCAACGTAGCTGCAAATCTCGACCTGGTACAGACACACCGTTTTCAGTACACATTTGTTCTAACTAATGCGGGTGTCGTTATTTGTAGAGCCAGACAGGCGCTCGTGTATGGAGCTTTTTAGGAGTTGGGAATGATTGGTAAGCACGTTAGATACTATTCTTATTAATAGGCTTCCTGAATGAGGACACGGATGGATATCGTGGCACTGTCAAAATGACACGGACTCTCACTCTCCTTGCTTTCCTTTTCACTTTTATAAAATGTAAGTATTTAATGTATGTGAATTTCGATTGCATTGTCAGTTCAGTTTAAAAATATTTTCTCTACAATGGGTTGTTGTTCTTGTTGTTGTTATAACTGTACATCTTCAGGAGGTTAACTTTTGTAATTCACCAACAGTGCATGTAAGAAATTATTTAATTTCATGTTAGCCAAGTTTCCATGAGTGCATAAAGGTGTTTATTTTATTATCAGAGAGGAACATAGTTCAAAATGTATTGATGGCTTAATTTCAACAATCATATGTCTTAAATAAATTAGATACAATACTGTCAAGAGAATAAAAAAATATTTGTATTACCCTTTATTAGGTCGCACATAGGAGGACAAGCACTGAAGCACATTCACAGGCTAGTCAGGCAACCTGGCCTCAGAGCATTTCATATAATTATTTACTTAAATCTGACACATTCCATTTAGTATGATAGGTTACGTTTGGTATGGCATGCATTAATTTGTGGATGTCCATCATCCATTTAAAATGATATGTTATGAATTACAATTCGTATGATATGTTACGAATTTGATAAACGTACAATATGTTACGAATCTTCAAAATGTATGATATGTTAAGAATTCCAATTTGTTGTGACTAACGTTAGCTACATGGCTAGGTGGCTAACGCTAAAGTTAGCTAACTGGCTAACATTAGCTAGGCTAGGGGTTAGGGTTAAGGTTAGGAGTTAGGTTAAAGGGTTAGGGGAAGGGTTAGCTAAAAGGGTTATGGTTATGGTTAGGGGAAGGGTTAGCTAAAATGCTAAGTAGTTGCAAAGTAGCTAAAAAGTAGTAAGTAGTTGAATGTTGCTAATTAGCTAAAATGCTAAGTAGTTGCAAAGTAGCTAAAAAGTAGTAAGTAGTTGAAAAGTTGCTAATTAGCTAAAATGCTTACGTTGTCTGTGATGAGATTCGAACGCGTAACCTTTGGGTTGCTAGATGTTCGCATTATATGCCCACCCACCTTTCATTTTTTGCCTTAAGTAACCTTCTGTCCTATGTAACCATACCACACATAACATCTCATATTAATTTGAGTGTACCGGATTTAAATTTACTATGTTACGTCTAGTCTATGAGACGCGGCTGAGTCAGCTAATGCAGAGATACAATACATGACCAAAAGTATATGGACACCTGCTCGTCGAACATCTCATTCCAAAATCATGGGCATTAATATGGAGTTGTTCCCCCCTTTGCTGCTATAACAGCCTCCACTCTTCTGGGAAGGCTTTACACTAGATGTTGGAACATTGCTGTGGGGACTCGCTTCCATTCAGCCACAAGAGTATTAGTGAGGTCGGGCACTGATGTTGGGCGATTAGGCCTGGCTCGCAGTCAACGTTCCAATTCATCCCAAAGGTGTTCGATGGGGTTGAGGTCAGGGCTCTGTGCAGGCCAGTCAAGTTCTTCCACACTGATCTCGACAAACCATTTCTGTATGGAGCTCGCTTTGTGCACGGGGGCATTGTCGTGCTGAAATAGGAAAGGGCCTTCCCCAAACTGTTGCCACAAAGTTGGAAGCACAGAATTTTGACGAACTGACTTGTTGGAAAGGTGGCATCATATGACGGTGCCACATTGAAAGTCACTGAGCTCTTCAGTAAGGCCATTCTACTACCAGTGTTTGTCTATGGAGATTGCATGGCTGTGTGCTCTATTTTATACACCTGTCAGCAACGGGTGTGGCTGAAGTAACCAAATCCACTAATTTGCATATATAGTGTATATTTCAATTTAAATGCTCTCTCTTATCCTGAGGCACTAAGTCAAACCTATTATGTTACAGTAACCTTTACAATCAGTCAGCAAAGATAGGGGCATTCTGGGTATTATCTTAGAGAACATGTTGTGTGTGTTCACTGTGCTGTGGTTGGAGGAGGCGTTTGGTTAAAAGGTTTCCAACAAAAGGGCATCAAATGGACATGACCACCTCGGTAATACTGATGAAGGAGCTCTGACCGGCCCTTCTCAGGTTGGGAGAGGGAAGTCACTGGGAGAGTAAAGGATCATATATCACACTTTGCCTATACAGTACACTGGCCATTCACATCACCTTCTTGCAAGCGGATTTCACGGCTGGGATAGATGTTATGTGTAGCTTTTTACTTGTCCACTCTGTCTTGTTTGGTTCGTTGTCATAACGTGTATGGCCTGACAATAAAGCCAGGGGAACTGGCTAAAGCACACAGACCTGGCTGGTGACCAGTCTGTCTGTGCTCAGTGTGGAGAACCTGGCAGTAATATTCTAACCATACAGCTAAATGCCACAGTGTTCTGTAATCAGTAGGACCTCTGGCATGTCTTGAGGGCCAACACTGCAATCCAGATGACAGGATGTTTTTTGCCTGCTGTTTTCTATTGTGTCAAAAGGCATTATGCACCTCCCAATCTCGTCCTAGATGCAATTTTTCAGAATGCAGTATTTTGGAGCGTGGAGCAGAGTGACCTTTTTAAAAGTCAACCATTGCTGATTCAGTCACTGTATTAACACCGCTGCCCTCTCCTGCCAATCAACATAATGTCAACGCAACACTTTTAAAGCGTTGCCATTAAAAGGCATGTACAGTGAGGGAAAAAAGTATTTGATCCCTTGCTGATTTTGTACGTTTGCCCACTGACAAATAAATGATCAGTCTATAATTTTAATGGTAGGTTTATTTGAACAGTGAGAGACAGAATAACAACAACAAAATCCAGAAACATGCATGTCAAAAATTTTATAAATTGATTTGCATTTTAATGAGGGAAATAACTATTTGACCCCTCTGCAAAACATGACTTAGTACTTGGTGGCAAAACCCTTGTTGGCAATCACAGAGGTCAGACGTTTCTTGTAGTTGGCCACCAGGTTTGCACACATCTCAGGAGCGATTTTGTCCCACTCCTCTTTGCAGATCTTCTCCAAGTCATTAAGGTTTCGAGGCTGACGTTTGGTAACTCGAACCTTCAGCTCCCTCCACAGATTTTCTATGGGATTAAGGTCTGGAGACTGGCTAGGCCACTCCAGGACCTTAATGTGCCTCTTCTTGAGCCACTCCTTTGTTGCCTTGGCTGTGTGTTTTTGGTCATTGTCATGCTGGAATACCCATCCACGACCCATTTTCAATGCCCTGGCTGAGGGAAGGAGGTTCTCACCCAATATTTGATGGTACATGGCCCTGTCCATCGTCCCTTTGATGCAGTGAAGTTGTCCTGTCCCCTTAGCAGAAAAACACCCCCAAAGCATAATGTTTCCACATAATGTTTGACAGTGGGGATGGTGTTCTTGGGGTCATAGGCAGCATTCCTCCTCCTCCTCCAAACATGGCGAGTTGAGTTGATGCCAAAGAGCTCTATTTTGGTCTCATCTGACCACAATACGTTCACCCAGTTCTCCTCTGAATCATTCAGATGTTCATTGGCAAACTTCAGACGGGCATGTATATGTGCTTTCTTGAGCAGGGGGACCTTGCGGGCGCTGCAGGATTTACCAATTGTTTCCTTGGTGACTATGGTCCCAGCTGCCTTGAGATCATTGACAAGATCCTCCCGTGTAGTTCTGGGCTGATTCCTCACCATTCTCATGGTCATTGCAACTCCACGAGGTGAGATTTTGCATGGAGCCCCAGGCTGAGGGAGATTGACAGTTCATTTGTGTTTCTTCCATTTGCGAATAATCGCACCAACTGTTGTCACCTTCTCACCAAGCTGCTTGGCGATGGTCTTGTAGCCCATTCCAGCCTTGTGTAGGTCTACAATCTTGTCTCTGACATCCTTGGAGAGCTCTTTGGTCTTGGCCATGGTGGAGAGTTTGGAATCTGATTGATTGATTGCTTCTGTGGACAGGTGTCTTTTATACATGTAACAAGCTGAGATTAGGAGCACTCCCTTTAAGAGTGTGCTCCTAATCTCAGCTCGTTACCTTTATAAAAGACACCTGGGAGCCAGAAATCTTTCTGATTGAGAGGGGTCAAATACTTATTTCCCTCATTAAAATGCAAATCAATTTATAACATTTTTAACATGCATTTTTCTGGATTTCTTTGTTGTTATTCTGTCTCTCACTGTTCAAATAAACCTACCATTAAAATTATAGACTGATCATTTCTTTGTCAGTGGTCAAACGTACAAAATCAGCAGGGGATCAAATACTTTTTTCCCTTACTGTACATTCCCCTTTCAAGACCCAGTTGACACACACACACACACACACACACACACACACACACACACACACACACACACACACACACACACACACACACACACACACACACACTACACACTGTAATAGCCCTTCTCAGCAGGTAGTGATTACTAGTTTGAGTGGCCTGCTCTCCCACTGGCCAGTGCCCTTCACCTCTGGTTAAGGAGTGTGGATGTTTGACAGCAGCCTCCCAGGGCTTTGACAACATGCCATCTGTCTTGTAGAGGACCCATTGTGTTTGATGGGAGTCCAGCCAAGTGACTGATGATAGGGTAGCCATGGCAACATGCACCAGTCTATGAGGGAGTCCTGTTGGACACTCCCGAACTCTAAACTCTACATGTGGTAATTGTCTGGCATAAACGGGCACATGGGCCTGTCTAATAATACACAATTGGGAAGGGATCTACAGTCAAAACATGTATCTTATTTTTACCTACCATAATAAACGTGAATCAATACTATGCATGCCTGTCTCCCTTGGCTACAAGTAGAGGAGAGTCTGACTGCATCACTTCTTGTTTTTATAAGAAACAATGTGTTGAAAATTCAAAATTGTTTGCATAGTCAATTTACACACAGCACTGACACACACACTTACCCACCAGACATGACACCAGGGGTCTTTTCACAGTCCCCAAATCCAGAACAAATTTAAGAAAATGTACAGTATTATATAGAGCCACGATTGCTTCCATCAAAGGTTGCTCATGTAAACAGCAAACCTGGTATAAAAAAAACAGATAAAGCAACACCTCACTGCTGAACGCCTCTCCCCTATTTGACCTAGATATTGTGTGTATGTACTGATATGTAGGCTATGTAACATTTTTAATGTATCTAGTTCTGTCCTTGAGCTGTTCTTCTCTATTAATGTTCAGTATTATTTTATGTTTTATATTTCGTGTGGACCCCAGGAATTGTAGCTATTGCAACAGCTAATGGGGATCCTAATAAAATACCAAATATCAGTGCAACAGTCTTAGCAGCTATTGTAAAGATTACTCCAGGGCATGTACCATTTGACTAAGCATTTTTCTCCAAAATGATTACAACATATTACTTCAACTACCTCAACTAGCCGGTGCCCCCTACTGTTATTTTATTTTACTTCTGCTCTTTTTTTTTTCTCAACACTTTTTTTGTTGTTGTTTTATTTTTTACTTTTTTTGTTAAAAATAAATGCACTGTTGGTTAAGGGCTGTAAGTAAGCATTTCACTGTAATGTCTGCACCTGTTGTATTCGGCGCATGTGACCAATAAAATTTGATTTTATTTGATTCTGACTGGGCTACTCAGCTTCTCTCTGCTACTGTATGTCGGAGCATTAGTCACTATAGAGGAGGGCTGGTGGGGGAAGAGAGGGTTGTTGGGGGAAGAGAGAGAGAGAGGGGGGGTGCTCGCCATTGTTTTTAATCAAAGCCCTCTTTACTCCTGACTTGCGCGTCGTTTATCAAGGAGAAGAAGGTGTACTGGTTTGGTTCATGGGTTGGTATCATGGCTGTAGCTCTTATAAGAGAAAAGGCTGATCATGTGGCTTTAGGCTCTGGCTCTGCAACAGCAGAATCATTAACACTCTACCGAAACATCTCCCGTCCCATATCCCGGATGTTAATTATTCTGCAGAAAGGCTCCAAGGCCCTCATATTTTTTACTATCTATTTAACACAGCCCAAGCCCTATCAGACATGCATTCTCCCCTGTGGGAGTCTGTCTCGCACTTAAGTATGCAGTTTGTTTGGAGTGCTATTAAACGCCTCCAGGTACAAGGGTATAGAAACCAGGAAGTGTCGCAGTAGGTGCTTTGTTCCTATTTGTCCTGGGTTGGGGAGCTGAAAGACTGAAAGACTGCAGAGTCAGCAACACAGTCTTCATCCAGTCCACACAAGACTATAAAACATGCTCCATTAAACAACATAAAAAGACTGGCGTGACAGTCCAGCTATAAAACCAGTGACTAAACACAACAGACACAGCCAGTGGGTCTTTTTTATCGCACAGTAATCTAGTTTTTTCATTGTCATAACACAATTGCAATAAAGGTAACAACTGTGACTATTTCCCATAACTATCCCCAAATCACTGTTGACTCTATCCACAGGTGGCAGCTGTGCGGACTCAGAGGAGCGTCTGATGAACTGGCTGCTGGGAAAGGATCGCTACAACAAGCTGATCCGCCCAGCCGTAAACAGAAACGAGCGCGTCACTGTCATACTACAGGTGTCCCTGGCCCAACTCATCAGTGTGGTGAGTCTCATGATAGCCGATCCATAGAGACAGTTAGAGGGCCTGAGATGGAGAGGAGATGTGGCAGATGACGGAGACCACAGAGGGAGAGGACAGAGGAAGAGATGGACAGAGCAGAGGGAGAGGACAGAGGAAGAGATGGACAGAGCAGAGGGAGAGGACAGAGGAAGAGATGGACAGAGCAGAGGGAGAGCAGAAAGGGAGAAGAGAGGGGAGAAAACAGAAAGGGAGAACAGAGCTCAGAGGAGCCAGTGGCAAACATTTTAATTACTTACACAGATTCTACTGAAAGGCCCTGGCCCTAATGACAGCATGGGTATAGGATGGATCTGGCAGGGCTATGCTCTCCGTCTCTGTCATGTCCAGATTGAAACTTCAGCACATTGCGTTAGAAGGAGCTGTAAAGCTGCCGCAGGAGAGGACGTTGGAGTCCCACACTGATTTACAGGGTCCTCCCTCCCTTCCTCCCTGCCCTGGCGTGGCCCAGAGAATAACAGCAGGACGCATACATCCTCTGTTTATGGCCTCTTATTGTCCTCCTCTTCTTTGGTAATTGAAATTTTAATGTCCTGTAAAGTGTAATGGTATGAGAAGTGTGATATATTTGTTTTAAAGCATTGTGCTGCTGCGTGCAGTGGAGGTTTGCACACTCTGCTGCCCACTCCTTTTTAGGGCTGTTCGTTTGACTTGCTGTTCAGAGTTGATGCAAGCGCTCTGGGAATTTATCAACAGGTCCGACGGCGCTCAGATGGCAGATGTGTTCCAGGCGAGGGTGTCATTTATCTTAACAATAGACCCCATGTGCAGGGAATTTATTCAGCGTGAAAACACATCTCTCACTTTTACTCTCTTCTAAATCAAGCATGTGCACTAGATGTGTGCTGGAGTCTGTATGTGTGTGACTGTATGTGTGTCTGAGTTGGTGTCATTAAACATGCTTTGTGTATTGTATAGTAAATAGTCTGTTTTTAAATTAAGCTAACACTCCACTAACTTTTTAATTTCCAGAATGAAAGAGAGCAGATTATGACCACCAACGTTTGGCTCACACAGGTAAGCGGAAGATTATGGTCATTACTCAGTCTGTCCCCTCGTCTATCTCCAGCTCCAGTGTCCTTCTCACTGAGTCTGAATTAAAGCAGAACCATGCTTCTGACTCAGACAATCCGGAACAGAACAGACTGATAATTGTGCACACACCATTCACCACTTTTCATTTCAATGATAATTAAGTGTGTAATTGGGAATAATTTGGTGTTGAGAGAGAGTCCTTATGTGACTGGGTGTGACAGCCAGAACCGTGAAGGTAGCATAGCAGTTAATAGCGTTGGGCCAGTAACCGAAAGGTCGCTGGTTAGAATCCCAGAGTCGACTAGGTGAAAAATCAGTCTATGTGCCCTTGAGCAAGGCACTTAACCCTAATTGCCCATCTAAATTGCTCTGGATTAGAGTGTCTGCTAAATGACTAAAATGTAAAATATGTAACTTCCTGTCTGTCTCTCCAGCACTGGGATGACTACAGGCTATCATGGGACCCTTCTCAATATGATGGCATTGACAAGCTTCGAATTCCTTCCAGACACATCTGGCTACCTGATATTGTGCTCTATAACAAGTAAGCATTGTCCAGATACATTTTCTAAATGATGAACACATTTTCTCATGTAATTTACAGATCATGAAAATCCAATTTCTCACCTCTATTGTTTGTGCTTTTCTCATAAAGACAAAATAAGTTCTGAGTCTGACCCTATCTCTAATCCTCTCCCCCTACCTCCCTCATCCCTCTCTCCATAGTGCGGATGGAACCTATGAGGTAACAGTCTTTACCAATGCCATTGTCCAGTTCAACGGCAGCATCTTCTGGCTCCCTCCGGCCATCTATAAGAGTGCCTGCAAGATCGAGGTCAAGCACTTCCCCTTTGACCAGCAGAACTGCACGCTCAAGTTCCGGTCGTGGACCTACGACCACACTGAGCTCGATCTGGTCCTGAAGTCAGGGGTGGCCAGCATGGACGACTTCACGCCCAGTGGGGAATGGGACATCTTGGCCCTGCCGGGCAGGCGGACGGTTAATCTTCTGGATCCTACCTACGTAGATCTCACCTATGACTTCATCATCAAGAGGAAGCCGCTGTTCTACACCATCAACCTGATTATTCCCTGTGTCCTCATCACCTCTCTGGCCATCCTGGTCTTCTACCTGCCGTCTGACTGTGGGGAGAAGATGACTCTGTGTATCTCAGTCCTCCTGGCCCTCACTGTGTTCCTCCTCCTGATCTCCAAGATCGTCCCTCCCACCTCGCTGGACGTGCCTCTGATTGGGAAGTACCTGATGTTCACCATGGTGCTGGTGACCTTCTCCATCATCACCAGTGTGTGTGTGCTCAACGTGCACCACCGCTCCCCAGCACACACACCATGCCCTCCTGGGTCAAGGTAGTGTTCCTCAACAAGCTGCCCCATCTGCTCTTCATGAGACGCCCCAGAATAACTCGGCCCGCCAGCGGCTGCGCAGCAGAGACGACTCCAAGCTCGCAGGTCCATCCTGGCGGACCTGGGCCACCCTGCCACCGCCACGTCCAAAACAGCCAAAGCTGCCACCACCATGTCTTCCTCCTCTGCCTCAGCCTTCTCCTCCCCGGGACACTTTACAACAAAGTCGAGCTCCGCTGGGGTACACACACACCTTCAGGAAGGGGGGAGGCCTGCTCCACTGAGTTCCTGCCCAACAGCTTCCCCTCCTCCCAGGACCTCCGCCAGAGAGGCAGCCCAGACTGGGGGAGATGTCCAGGATGCAGTGGACGGGGTCCGCTTCGTGGCTGATCACATGATGGGGGACGACGATGACCAGAATGTAAGTGAACCATGACCATGTCAATGGGGTTAGGGTTGTGAAATGAGCTAGAGATATGACTCAAAGCAGTGTTTTTTTACCATTGGTCCTGGAGAGACATAGCGTGTACAGCCTAGTACTTTAACACCTGTCTCCACTAATGATCATGACCTTGATCAGCTGGATCAGTTGTGTAAGTGCTGGGCTAGGACAAAAGCCTGCACACGCTGTGGTCCTCAAAAACCAGGAATGAAGAGTACTGGGATGTGAGGTAGTTGAGAATAAAACCCAGTAAAATAACCCAGACTGTTGTAATAGATTGTTTTCATAAATAAATCAATGTAAAAGTGAGGTGACCAGGCCTCAAAAATGGCCACCTTCAAAAACTGCAGAGGACAGCAGAGGAGAGGGGTGAAAGGGTCAATAGCTGTTACAAGGTCTGGCTCAGCAATATTTAGACTGGTGGTTTCTCATTGTTTCTTCATCTTATATTACATTTGCATCACTTTTTACCTCATCAATCACATATTATACTCCACACCCAATTTTTGCATGTCACAGGTGTTACTGTATGAACATGACAGTAATCTGATCATACCTTGTTCTCTGTGTGGTCCCAGGTGATTGAGGACTGGAAGTATGTGGCCATGGTTGTGGACCGTATGTTCCTGTGGATCTTTATAATAGTGTGTGTGACTGGAACCCTGGGTCTCTTCCTCCAGCCTCTGTTTCAGCATTCACAGTCCCCATCCAGCAGCCCAGCTCAGACACACCCCGTACCTGAACCCCCTAAGCTGTATGGGGAAATAAGGGTCATAGTCCATCAACCAACGCCATGTGGCCTACAGCAATACAAGTCTCTATGCTCTTTCTGTTTCTACTACCTGGTCCTAACATGACACATCGGTACAAGGAAGAGTTGACTTTTTCATGTAGTTGAAGCAGAGCTACAAAGATGGACTATATCCTGTAAAACCAGACTGAAAATAAAACATTACCCGGGTGGAGAAATAACCCATATAGTACAGAGATATGTCAGATATCATAAAAATGTCATAGAAAATGTACAAATGTATAAAAAGGTCAGTGAGTTTGATTAAATTCATTAACACCCAATAAAGTCTAAAGTGGTGGGGTACTTCATGAAATGATGTTCAGTGTGATTAAATAAAATAGCTTGACTCAGTTAAAGCAATTTTCAAGTGTAAATCAGATTATTAGGTCACATTGATAAGATGGATATTGGGCAAAATCATGCAGCTCAGAACATATAATGACTAAAGCTAAGGTGTTATAAAGAGGCCTCCTAACTGATACACTCCATATATAAAATGAGTTAGTGTATGAGTTACAAGTGTATAACCTGTGAATTACTGGGGATATTCCCCACGGATGTATTATTTTGATGCATTAAACAGTTCCAGTTTAGAAATATATTTGTACTGTTTATTTTGTTATATGTTCGTTTCCTGACTATCCATGAACAGAAACATAAAGGCAGAAACATAAAGGTAGTGAGCCTAATAGTGAAACATTGACAGCCACACAAGAAGTTACATATTGTGCCATCTACTGGCCACATTGTAGATGCCCACACTGGCAACACATCCATTGACATTGCACTGACTCTCTCTCTCTCTCGCACACACTGGAGGAAGACATTTACTGCTCAATAAAGACTGCTGAGAGGCTCATTAGAGATTCTGCAGACTCTTGTGGTTCTTTTGTGAGACATTTAAATCAAGATAACACATGTATGATGCATTCCAGTGCCAGGAATGGTTAAGTTGAGTTTTTTTGTTCAATTCAATTACAAAATCAAGTGTTGTTCCTTTATATTCATTTGTAATTTGTAGGCACTTCAAAGCAGAGTAATCATATTCATAAGAACCTACCCCTATACCGAATGAACATCAATAATGTATTCAGTCCAAAGAAAACAACACAGGGGGTATTACCTCAAGAACAACAAGAGGACATCATGAGTAATCACCAATATCAGTATGAGATGCCACCAGTAAATTACATCCTATTAGTCAAATGCATGAAGGCCTGTTTCTGAGGGTGTCCCTGTCAGCTATAGGTATCAGTCTCTCCTTTGATAAATCGCCAGAGCCCTGTTTATCACTGACTTTCTGTCACATCAGCTGCTAATGACAAGGCAAAGCAGCTTTGTTACTGATTCATTAAACATGTGAATCTCCTACCTCAACTGATGATATGTGATTACACTGACAGTTTAAACATCCCCCTGCCTACTGGGGAGTTTAGGAATACCACTGACTTCTAGGAAATGTGCAAGGTGGGTGCTTTTAACCTAATAACATATACATTTTTTTGTGCCAATAGAGTTTGAATGATTGTACCCTTCTAATATGCTTACACCTCTCCTAAAGAATAGCCTCTAAATCTGATCTGTATCACATTTGTTGGTCTGTCTTGCCAATTTTTATAGTACTGTACCTACAGTATGTCTTAATCTTAATGTTTGTGTTTTTTGTTTTGTCTGAATTTTGGGGGTGTAATTACAATAATTGTATTAAAATAATTGTAAATAATGCTTTATCTATACTGCCACACTGGCATGACAATAACATAACACATCTGCTTTATCAGCGTGATAAGCACAGATGTAACATGTTAACACAGCCCTCAAAATTATTTTACAGCAGCAGGCCATTATTCTCGCACTCTACCCCTACCTTGGACGACGCTGGACCAATTGTGCCGCCCATGGGTCTCCCAGTTGCTGCCGGCTGCGAGAGAACCTGGACTCGAACCGGGATCTCTAGTGGCACAGCCTTAGACCACTGCGCCACTCGGGAGTCAGATACAGTACTTTCCCCTCAGTTCTAACACTCACATGGTGTGCCACTTTACATTATACAACAGTCTACACCAAATCAGCAAGGTTTTTTCAGCTGCTTTCACACCTCTGAATGAATCATTTATTCACTGTCAACAAGGAATTTCGTTTGAATTTGTAAACTGAACTCCAGTAACGTCCTCATACCTCCAATCAAATAGTCTTCTAGCCCCACCCAAATAGAATTGAACGATCTGTTATCGATTCTGTTGAGTTGATAGACTGCATTCTATAGGCCTAGGCCAGAAATCAAATACATGACGTTCGTTATTAGTGATACATACAGTACAGTGCCTTGCAGAAGTATTCATCCCCCTTGGCGTTTTTCCAATTTTGTTGCATTACAACCTGTAATTTAAATGGATTTTTATTTGGATTTCATGTAATGGACATACACAAAATAGTCCAAATTGGTGAAGTGAAATGAAAAATATAACTTGTTTCAAAAAATTCTAAGAAATAAATAACGGAAAAGTGGTGCGTGCATATGTATTCACCCCCTTTGCTATGAAGCCCCAACCAATTACCTTCAGAAGTCACATAATTAGTTAAATAAAGTCCACCTGTGTGCAATCTAAGTGTCACATGATCTGTCACATGATCTCAGTATTTATACACCTGTTCTGAAAGGCCCCAGAGTCTGCAATACCACTAAGCAATGGGCACCACCAAGCAAGCGGCACCATGAAGACCAAGGAGCTCTCCAAACAGGTCAGGGACAAAGTCATGGAGAAGTACAGATCAGGGTTATAAAAAAAATACACCATTAAATCCATTATTAAAAAATTGAAAGAATATGGCACCAAAACAAACCTGCCAAGAGAGGGCCGCCCACCAAAACTCACGGACCAGGCAAGGAGGGAATTAATCAGAGAGGCAACAAAGAGACCAAAGTTAACCCTGAGGGAGCTGCAAAGCTCCACAGCAGAGATTGGAGTATCTGTCCATAGGACCACTTTAAGCCATACACTCCACAGAGCTGGGCTTTACGGAAGAGTGGCCAGAAAAAAGCCATTGCTTAAAGAAAAAAATAAGCAAACACATTTGGTGTTCGCCAAAAGGCATGTGGGAGACTCCCCAAACATATGGAAGAAAGTACTCTGGTCAGATGAGACTACAATTGAGCTTTTTGGCCATCAGGGAAAATGCTATGTCTGGCGCAAATTCAACACAACTCAACACCCCGAAAACACCATCCCCACAGTGAAGCATGGTGGTGGCAGCATCATGCTGTGGGGATGTTTTTCATTGGCAGGGACTGGGAAACTGGTCAGAATTGAAGGAATGATGGATGGCGCTAAATACAGGGAAATTCTTGAGGGAAACCTGTTTCAGTCTTCCAGAGATTTGAGACTGGGACAGAGGTTCACCTTCCAGCAGGACAATGACCCTATGCATACGGCTAAAGCAACACTCAAGTGGTTTAAGGGGAAACATTTAAATGTCTTGGAATGGCCTAGTCAAAGCCCAGACCTCAATCCAATTGAGAATCTGTGGTATGACTTAAAGATTGCTGGACACCAGCGGATCCCATCCAACTTGAAGGAGCTGGAGCAGTTTTGCCTTGAAGAATGGTCAAAAATCCCAGTGGCTAGATGTGCCAAGCTTATAGAGACATACCACAAGAGACTTGCAGCTGTAATTGCTGCAAAAGGTGGCTCTACAAAGGATTGACTTTGGGGGGGTGAATAGTTATGCATGCTCAAGTTTTCTGTTTTTTTTTGTCTTATTTCTTGTTTCACAATAAAAAATATTTTGCATCTTCAAAGTGGTAGGTATGTTGTGCAAATCAAATGATACAACCCCCCAAAAAAAATCAAATTTAATTCCGGGTTGTAAGGCAACAAAATAGGAAAAATGCCAAGGTGGTGAATAATTTCGCAAGCCACTGTACAAACGTCGACTATGAAAGCAGTCTGATGGCGAGGTGACTCCAATTCCTGAAATTACCCGGCCGTGGGGGTTAAAGTGGCGACGTTATGATGGCCGTGGGGGTTAAAGTGGCGACGTTATGATTGACTACCCTGGTTTCTCACCCTCTCTCTCCTGCATCCCTCCCTCACCCCGCGCGCAGTTGGCTCCCCAGCATCTGTAGCAGCTTGTCGGCACCGCGCGCTTTCATTACTCCCACTTCCCACTTTCTCTCTTCTTCTGCCTCCTTTTGTCGTTCGTGTCCTGATAGATTGAGGATTCGTTTTCTGAAATCCTTAACAATGAACGCCCAATTTTTCCTCATTTTTTCCACCTGTTCGTTCTTTCTTTTCCTTTTTTCGGGTGAGTAGCGTATAGTTTACCTTGATATGAGCCCTCTACTTGTTGCTTTTAGTGCAATCATACTGTATTCAATTCAAGTAATATCATACACCGAACATTATGATGGCCAATAATGACTGATAAAACGGAGTATGCTTGCATGGATAGCCTATACTTGGAACGTCTAGAAAGCCCACAATTAATAGAAATTACATTTTATATTATAGTTATAGGCCTATTGTTTTTACATTTGTTGGCGTGGATGTCATTGATAAGTAGACCGTTTAAATATCTGATTTGTGTGGTTTCCTGATGTTTTTAGTGAACCTCAAAATCAGGAGAAGTGATGTTTTGTTCTTTATGTGATATAGCCTATGACACTCTCAGCAAATACGTTAATGTTATAAACCATTCCCAGATATTTGTCGCGCCTATTTTTTATTTTAAATAGTAGGTTCCATTAATTGTATATAAACCGTTAATAAATGGTTGTACATTTATTTTGTTTATTTAAAAAGCAAAGCATGTTGCTGACATTTGATGTTAGAATACAATAACTCAGATGTGTGATTTCTTTGATTCCAAGGTAGCCTACTGTCTGAGTCATTTGTATCAGGCTACTGTATGAAATCTGACCTTCAAAGAAAATAATGCCACTCTCCCTGCTTGGCAATCTAAGCAGGGAAAAAATTGTCCAACTGAAAACAAATAAACTAACCTACCTGTTGAATTGACTCAGGGACGAAAATATAGTATATAGTTAGAAAATAGGGACAATTGAGGAAGTGTCATTGGCTAAAATAATTAGTCACTCAGGCTCTGTCTACTCTACACCAACATCAGTCAGAATACTGACTTGTCCACTTCATCACCATAGGCTACAAAAGGTGTTTTACCTTAAAGTTTGACTAATGTTGCCTGTGTCTAACCTTCCACCTCACCTCTCTTATTCAGGAGGCTCCTGCTCTGAGGCAGAACACAGGTTGTTCTCAGTGATATTCTCCAGCTACAATCAGTACATCCGCCCAGTGGAGAATGTGTCTGACCCAGTTATCGTGCAGTTTGAGGTGTCCATGTCCCAGCTTGTCAAAGTGGTGAGTGTGTGTGTGTGTGAGTGTGTGTGTGAGAGAGAGAAAGAGAGAGAGAGATGGTGACTCTGCTGTGCTACTGTGCTGTATGTCTCCCTGGTGTTTGAGAGGTACACTCTCGGACAGTAGAGGGTATATATCACACAGTACAGTCTGTGAGAGGCCAGGCTCTGACAGGGAGAAACAAATCATTCCATAAATAACGTATTGAGCACAGAGCCTCTGTGCATTCTCTTAAATTAATATGCATTGATTCACGGTGATGAAAGCCCATGTTGAGAGCAGCAGTATGTGGGAGGATGGAGGGGTCTCAACTCAACTATATGTGTATGATCTCATATGAGAGACCAAAGTGAAGAGTTGGGCATGGTTCGGGTGCTATCCAGGACACTTGAGATGTGCCCTGCTGTAAATGAGACTCTCTGGGGCCAGTGGGTGATATCAGCCTGAGCCTGGACCCAACGGAGCATGTCACAGCGAACGGCTGCGTGGGTGTGTGATTGGCTAAGAGAAGATGGGAAATGTCAGCTCTCTGATTCCCTCACTCTTCCCATCTCTGAGCGGACAGCCCCTTTCACTCAGTCACTGCCACTTCAAATCAGTGCCCCTGGTTTTAATGCCTGTTTTGGCCGGGGCTCGCTGTAAGGAGATTGGACGAGGAGAGAGGCAGCTGTTTCGCCAGCCTCAAACTGCCCCAGAGGGGATTACTTTAATTACACAAAAAAGGGGAGGGAGGAAGGGTGTCATTCAAATGAACAGATGTATTATTATACCAAAATACTGGCTGACCCCTTACGTAACAGGGAGCTTAATGTGCTGGGTTTTGTCACATAAAATCACTCAGGGAAGATTTAACTTCATAACATAAAGAAATAACACATTTGGGCCACTTTGCGCTACATCAGACCTTATACAACTACCAATGGAATAACCTGTGTGATTACTGTAACAGATAGAAGCTAGGTACATTCAGTTAAGGAGGACTTACCATGTTTTGTCATGATCTGTGTTTATTATGGTTCCACATTGTGAGCAGGTTCTCGTTAAATATTGAATAAAACAGGGCCACCACGAGTCTTTTCCATTTCAGTAAATATCCTCTGTAGAGCTTTCCTTTGGAGGAACTGGGCTGCAAAGAGAACATGACACAGAGATACAGTATTTCTCATATTTCCCTGACCTCAGCCCATTTAACAGCACAGAAGAGCTTCCTGTTTTGATGGATGACCATTATTTCCTCCCCACGCCTCATGCTCCTCCAACCCCTCTACAACTGGGATACTTTAGCCTGCTTATAGCTGGACTATTAGCTTATTTAAAACGCCCATTCTTCCAGGTGGCTCAGACATAATCTCTCATTTAAATAATGTACAGTCAGTGTGCCACTGGTTTCTCAGTCTGCCTGGGACAGACAGGGCTGGCCTTGTTCTGCAACCCCAGAACCACCTGTACTGTATCAACCTGCAGCAGTCTTCCTCGTCTTAGAGCCGTCACCTGGAGTGTTTCCTGGGAGCTCATCAGGACACATGAATGGTTAATGTTATGAGCTGGGTTCTGACTGTCTGTCTGTCTGTCTGTCTGTCGGTCTGTCGGTCGGTCTGTTGGTCTGTATGTCTGTTGCTGTCTGTCTGGCTGACTGGGAAAATCTAAATTGTTTTTGTTCGCCTCCTCTCCTCTGTCCTCAAAGGTAATTGAGGGGAGGAGGTGAGGAGAGGATACGTGGAAACAAATGCACGTATGAAATGAGATTCTCCTTCTACACTCAGGCAAATTACGTTTACATGAGTTGAATCCCTAAATAAATGTGTAAATTGGTCAAACTAATTAAGATGGTTGTAGAAAACATTTTATAGATAAGAAGTTAAGTAGTGTATCATTTTTAAACGTGTCCGTTCTAAAAAAAACAGCAGCTGATTCAAAGGGTGTTTCACAGATTCTAAAACACTTCCAAGCTAGCCACCGAAAGGATACTTATGAGTATCCTCGGTGAGAGGAGGCTATCGAGGAGTGGAGGACACTTCTCCATTCAGCTACTAACGAATTGACACTATCCTCGACCACTCACCCATTTATCGGTTTCTGGGTCATGGAGGAGAGGAGGACGGAGGACAGACTTTTGCCCAAATGAGAATCTCCCTCTCTCTCCTTCTCTCTCTGTTTCTTTCTTTTTCCATCCTCCCCCCTTCCCTTCCACCTGAGCTGTGACAGTGTCAGAGCTGAGCTGGGGCTCACTTCAGGCCCTAACTAGCACATTGTGAGAGACAGCCTGCAGCCCGAGGGCCTAGAGGGTGAAGCCATCATACAGTGTATGGTATGCCTCTGGGCTGGAGGACCCAGGTGTTCCTCTCCTCTCAGTGTAGTGTCCTCCTCCCTGGGTAACTCCAGCCAGGGTTAGACCCAGGACAGAACGCTCTGTTCACCCTGCTATCCTGTACGGAAGATGATTGCTCCTGACAGAGTGCCCCCTTTCTAACTATGAAATATTCATACAGTTCATGACTCTGGTCAACTTGTCCTTCTGAGAGTAAATTCTTATTTTCTGTTTCTCAGGATGAAGTTAATCAGATTATGGAGACGAACCTGTGGCTGAGACATGTAAGTACAATCTTAAGCCATCTCCTACTGTACGTGTATATAAATTACTGTTTAAACAAGGTCACTCCTCTACATCTACCTGACCTACTATCATACATGATTCCTGGAGGCCATAATGATATCTTACATTATTCATCAGGGATATGCTTTTAACCCGCCGGGTATTAACCTTCTGACAGAGGCTTATGAGCCATAGATTTACCCTGCCATGACTGGGTTACATTTATATCCAGAGATGATATCCAGAGATGATATGCAGAGATGATATCTGGAGATGATATGCCATGACTGGGTTACATTTCTATCCAGAGATGATATGCCATGACTGGGTTACATTTCTATCCAGAGATAAGGTACAGTATATGATCATATGGTGTAGGGCTACAGAGAATACAAGGGACTGTACTGTTGCATAGCTTGCTGTTGACCCCACTTGGTGCTGCTGATATTGTCGTGATACATGCTGAGATGAGCTCATTCTGAGGGAAATGAACCGGAACTGGTTTCCAGGTCTTTAAATATCTAGATCTGTGCTTAACCCTTATTCATCTTATACACGGCCATCTGTTTGTCAACATACCTAGAATAAGGGACTGTGTGTATATGGTAACAACCCAGTCACAGTAGATACAGTCGAGCCAGTCACAAGACGGTTGTGAAGAACCACATAATCAAAAAACATGGCAATCCGTTAATTCACTGGTTAATTAGATGAAACCGTTATGGCTTTTTTTATGACCTAATAGTGATAATATATAAGTGGCACAGGCCTACAGCAGAGAGGTTGTGTCTCCCCTGAGACTTGATCCATGACCGCCAGGTCCACAGCTACTGTCCAGACAGGAAGTGCTACATCCTGTTGCCTCATTAGGTGAAATCTTTACAATGCTCTGTGGTGACTCTCCAGCTGTGTCTTGATTAGCCACAGGATAATCAATGGCTGCCCTGGACACATGCCCTGACTAGCCCATAAAACACACTATATAAACCATTGTTCAATTGGCTTTCCCTCAGTTGATATAAAGATTAATAGGATTATTACAGCCGTAGATTACTAATTAACTTACTAGAGGATATCTACAGTGCAGCAAGAAAAAAAGATATATCTGTACTCCACAGAAGAAAATATATTCAGCAAAAGGGATATGAGCCATTGAAACTAAGATAGCTTAAGATGATATCACTGAGACAGAATGCATTAGAGAAAAGTACAATTCCTTGGATTAGATCACAATGGTAATGATTGCACTTCAGTCTAAGTTTTTCTGAGAGGGGTATTTGGCTCAAAGAGACAGTGATGTTAGCCCTAACAGAGGGAAGGATACCTTAAAGATGCGTGTCTGTATGTCCTCTGAGTCCGTGCTCTGTCCTCTCCTAAATGAGAAGGTCGCCCCCAGCTGACAACCTGTGAGAAGACAGAAAGGTCAAAGCTAGTGTACAGGAAATTACTGCACTAATACCAGCCAGTATCTGAAACAGTTTTTTACACTAGCTATAGGTTTTACTGACAACAATTGTCAATGGATCAAAAATGTAGAATGTAGAATTTGAAGTGTGTGTGGGTTTTATAAAATAGTATTATTTAATGATATGAGGCATCCTACTACCTCTTCAGATCTGGAATGACTACAAACTGAGGTGGGATCCCAAAAACTTTGGAGGAGTGGAGTTCATTCGAGTGCCTTCCAGCAGGATATGGAAGCCAGATATCGTGCTGTACAATAAGTGAGTTAAACAAGAGTTATGTCTAGACATCAATATTGATCCATGCAGTTGCTATAATAATATGTACTGTGCATAACTGAGTTCAAGGATTTCTTCTTTGTCATTGAAATGACAGAGTAGATGATACAAAACCAGGACATGACACATTTCTTATGTAAGACCATCATATACTGTAGATTATTTATGTAGCTACTAAATATTGTTAATGGAGTGCATGTAAAGTCTATCAGACAGTGTAATCAGATGGAGCCTCAGGGCTTCTTTCTGATTCATTTAGCTGAGGGACAATAGTCTGTTGTTTATATTACATCCTTCCAATGTAATCTTTAATGACTCATCCACCCTCCTACATCCCTGTTGTCTGTCTGTCTGTCTGTCTGTCTGTCTGTCTGTCTGTCTGTCTGTCTGTCCCTGTCTGTCTGTCTGTCTGTCTGTCTGTCTGTCTGTCTGTCCCTCTCTCTCTGTGCCACAGTGCAGTAGGAGATTTCCAGGTGGATGATAAGACCAAGGCCCTGCTTCGCTACAACGGGGATGTGACCTGGATCCCTCCGGCCATCTTCAAGAGCTCCTGCAAGATCGACGTCACCTACTTCCCCTTCGACTACCAGAACTGCACCATGAAGTTTGGCTCCTGGACATACGACAAGGCCAAGATAGACCTGGTTCTGATTGGCTCCACCATCAACCTCCAGGACTTCTGGGAGAGTGGCGAGTGGACGATCATCAACGCTCCGGGTTACAAACACGACATCAAGTACAACTGCTGTGAGGAGATCTACACAGACATCACCTACTCTCTGTACATCAGACGGCTCCCTCTCTTCTACACAATCAACATGATCATCCCCTGTCTGCTCATCTCCTTCCTCACTGTGCTGGTGTTCTACCTGCCTTCTGACTGTGGGGAGAAGATCACCCTCTGTATCTCCGTCCTCCTCTCCCTCACTGTGTTCCTCCTGGTCATCACCGAAACCATCCCGTCTACGTCGCTGGTCATCCCCCTCATCGGGGAGTACCTCCTCTTCACCATGATCTTCGTCACCCTCTCCATCGTCATCACCGTGTTCGTGCTGAACGTGCACTACCGCACACCCAAGACCCACACCATGCCGTGCTGGGTGCGCAGCATCTTCCTGGGGCTTCTACCCAGGGTCATGTTCATGACCCGGCCGGAGAGGGACCCTGAGAGGCTGCCTGGGCCTGGGGGGGTGGTTCAGCAGCTGATGCCCCCAGCCTCACGGCCCTGTGTGGTCCACACCACAGGCACCCTGCAGGGGCAGCAGAAGCCCCAGGCTCTGGTCTCCACCGTGGCTGCCAGTGTGCTCCCTAGCCTGGCCCAGCGACAGCGCCTTTTCATCAGCACGGAGCTCACTAACCTCAATAACCTTAGCCTTGGTGGTGGTGGTGACTCGGTCAAGGCGGGCTCCAGCTTCCTGTGTCGCGAGGGCCGCTGCAACTGCTGCTGGCGCCAGAGGTCCACCAAGCTGCCCACGGACACGGGAGGAGGGGGCGGAGGGGTGGGGAGCATCGGGACCCTCAGTGGAGGAGGGGGTGCTGGGATTGGGGGGGTCAGTGGAGGCGGTGGAGGCGGTGGAAGCTCCTGCTCCAGCTCAGAGTCTCTGGATGTTAAGCTGATGACCCTGTCCCCCCACTTCTCGCCAGAGGTCAGGGAGGCCATGGAAAGTGTAAAGTATATAGCCGAAAACATGAGAATACAGAACGAAGCCAAGGAGGTAAGTCGAGACGTCGCACATGTATATCATTCACAATAGCTAAGAAAGTATTGAAGGTCTATATCTACCATTTAGTGTCTTTGACAACTGTCTTTCAGGTCCAGGATGACTGGAAGTACGTTGCCATGGTGATCGACAGGATATTTCTGTGGGTGTTCATCTTGGTGTGTATCCTGGGGACCGCTGGGCTCTTTATCCAGCCCCTCCTATTGTTTGATATGTGACCCACTCATACACACAGCACTTTAAATCATACATACACAGTCATTTTGTGTATCACCCAGTGATGAGGACCGAAGAAGCTGAGAGGAACTAATACTATGAACGGAAGGGAACCAGATTATAGAGGAAGGCAAGCTGCTGCCAGCTGTTCCATGTCACTTCTCTGCATTTTGATACATTTCTGATTGCTAAAGTGTGGTGTAGTAGTGATCTCTTAGCTGCTGAGGACCAGACTGTGAAACCATGTCACCGTATAACTCTGTACTGCTGCCTACGCATTCCCTTATGTTTGCTCTGTGTAAATGACTTCATCATAGTGTCACTTGATTATGACTGGCACGAAGAACCACACTATCATCAAGAAAAGGACCGTGGCTAAAGGAATATCTATTGGACCAAAGGATCCCAAACATGTACATAGCTATGACTGCTTAAAGGGGCTTTCCAGAAGTACACAACAAGTATCTCAAGTCAATTTCACAGCTTATTTTCACATTTACATTTGAGTCATTTAGCAGACGCTCTTATCCAGAGCGACTTACAGTTAGTGAGTGAGTTAGTTAGTGAGTGCATACATGTTTTCAAATGTTGAATATCACTGAGTCATTTTGATATTGTTTATTTGTGAAATATTAATGTCTTCTATAAACATATACTGTATGTTCTTATTTACAACAAATGTACAGGACCATTCCAATCTGATTCTAATGCTCATTAAGGTTTCAATGAACCACAGTGTCATATAAAATCTGGATACGCTATTCATAGAAATGACAATCTGTTGAACATTAAAAGGCTATGATGCAGGATGGGTAACTTTATTACACCATATGGGGTGAATGTGAAAAAACTATGAAAGCAACCTGAAATGCTTTTCATTGTGCTGTGAGGGGTGACACCATGTGGTTATTATCTGCTACTACAAGTGACCACAATATGATTCAGTGGTCACTGCCATATGTTTGCAATCAAAGATACAAGATTTTGTCTCTTAATTTTCAGTTTTTAATTGGTCTGATAACAGCTCTCTAAAGGCTCTTTCAACAGAAACGTACGTCTGCCATGATCCATGGTCATTGGATGAAGTGACTTCTGAAGTGGACTGAACACATGCTAACCTACCTATAAACTCATTGCATTCACAAATCGATATTTCTCTCCCTTATGAAAATTGAGTTTGGAGGTCCAGCTGGCAGGCCGCAGGATGTAGATGTGATTATCAGTAACAGCAAAACCATGTAGAGGTTGGGTATAATAACCCTGTTCTATCCTCCCAGCCTCCCAGCCTGCCTCTCTAGCTCCCTGCCTGCCTGCCTCCCCTCTCTGCCCTGGGCCCTGGGCCCCCTTCAGCTTTATTGGATCACAATCAGGATGAAGACCTGGTGATGAAGTACATCATTAGTCTGGGGCCTGGGCTACGGTCTTCATCTCACCATCCTACCGCTATGCCAAAGGGCATTTCTCCTGCTTAACTTGACACTACTTATACTCTCTGTTAATAAGGAAGATGTGGTTGAGATCTCTTAATGTGTTGTACCATCATTCAAAAACCAGTTGGGTGTACAAGAGGAGGAAATGCACAATTATGAGTTATAGATATCTATGGCCTGTGGTATCTATGATAGAGAGTGATACATTTGAAAGAGGATTTTGGGGAGCATTTCAAACCTACATTTAGGAAGACATGGAATCTCTGGTAGTTGTTTCTGTGGCTGTATGTTGTAGTCAGTAAACTGTAATCAGGTTGTCACTGTGAATCTTAACTGAATGTTAGCCAGGAAGCACAATCAGATACTGTGGTACTCCATCACGACTGATAACATTCCCTCTGCTGATTGATTGAATTAAAGCTCACTCTGGGCTCATTTAAGGGAACTAGTTATCTGAGGGGGAGATATGTAACAGACACACTACCCAAAGACTGAAGGTTGTGGGGAGTTGAGGGGATGAGTGCATTTATGGAACATAGATTGTTCCATGACCACGCTCGTGTGATGAGTAACCTTGTCTGAGACCTGAAGAGTTGCATTGACCCATGTTCTGTTCCGGTCAGTCACACTTAAGAATTATCCCAGTGTTTTTGTCAGTATGATATAATTTCTCATACTTTCATTTGAGAAGAAAGCATGAGAAATGTGAGAAGAAAGCAAGTTGAGCTCATTGATTCCATGCACCTGTTGTTCTTTTGAGTTAGACATGGTCAATGTTAAATAATACATATAATTCTCCAGGTCTGTGGTGCGAACATATCTTGTAGCTGCTACATTCCTACAAATACAGGAAATGACATCATTCATATTCACTATTCTTAGTTAAGATGTCTCAACTGAAATAATCCCCATCTAGTTTCAGGTCCATACCACAAATACACAAGGTAGAAAGAGTCAACCAACAAGTGTTTCAACAAGACTTGAACACAATGATCATGTTCATCCTTATCCTGTGTGAGTATATTTTTGAAAATTAACCTGATATTGATTTAGTTTTAATTTAATTCAAATTTATTTCACATTTTGCAATTTAAATGGGTCTATGTTGTATCTTTTGAATGTATTTTCTCTTCAAAGGTGCCTTGTCAAGAGAGGCCATGGTCCAAACCACAGGCAGGTCAAAGTCCATTAATTATTGAAGATGAGTGAATTCTCGTTTAGATAAATACAATATGATACTGTACACAAAAAACGATTTACATATTGCAGATATTTTATGTGCCAAATACTTTTTCTTTTCTCAAATATTAGCCAAGACGATTTTTCCAGCAAAGATCTATTGGACTACTACAGGAACAATAATGGAGGGAAGTGACCTAGTGGTAAAATGTAGTACACATGGGCGCAACGAAGATAAAGTGACATATGTTTACTTGTGCATTAACGGAGTTGCAGTGGATAAGAAGAAAACTAGACAAGAAGACACCCTTTTCACCATGGAAAGTGTTACTGGCCAACAGACTGGCATTTATAGCTGTGTGTTCTCAAAAACCCTGTATCTACTATCTGAGGTGCAAGGAAAAGGAGATAATTCACTTTCCATCCAGGTGATGGGTAAGGATATTTTTACTGTCTGGATAGGTCATTGCTGTTAAACATTATATGACATACTCTGAGTGTACAAAACATTAGGAACACCTTCCTATTATTGAGTTGCACCCCCTTTTGCCCTCAGAATAGCCTCAATTCGTTGGGGCATGCACTCTACAATGTGTCGAAAGCATTCCACAGGGATGCTGGCCCGTGTTGACTCCAATGCTTCCCACTGTTGTGTCAAGTTGGCTGGATGTCCTTTGGGTGGTGGACCATTCTTGCTACACTCGGGAAACTGTTGAGTGTGAAAAACTCAGCAGTGTTGCAGTTATTGACACACTCAAACCGGTGCGCCTGGCACCTACTACCATACCCCTTTCAAAGGCACTTAAATATTAATAATAATAATATAATATGCCATTTAGCAGATGCTTTTATCCAAAGCGACTTATAGTCATATGTACATACATTTTTATGTATGGGTGGTCCCGGGGATCAAACCCACTACCCTGGCGTTACAAGCGCCATGCTCTACCAATTGAGCTACAGAGGACCACATATTTTGTCTTGCCCATTCACCCTCTGAATGGCACACATACACAATCCATGTCTCAATTGTCTCAAGGCTTAAAAATCCTTCTTTACACTCCTCCCCTTCATCTACACTGATTGAAGTGGATTTAACAAGTGACATCAATAAGGGATCATAGCTTTCACCTGGATTCACCTGGTCAGTCTATGTCATGGAAAGAGCAGGTGTCCTTAATGTTTTGTACACTCAGTGTATATGGATATTTTATCCTTTCCAATGTTTTTGATACAAGTATATTTCAATGTGACTGCAAACGTATTTTACACCTTACATGATTCCTGTCTCTTCCTGCTCATACAGACCGTATACTCCCTGCAGACATATCACTTGCAGGCTCAAGAACTGTGAGAAAGGGAGATGGTGTGGAGTTTAAGTGTACTATTTCAGACCCCAGTTTTCAAACAAAAAATACCAGTGACTTAGTTCACTCTTACCTCTGCAAGTATGGCTCTGTTGTTCAGATGCAGGTGTTTGATGTAAAGAGGATGGAGGCAACTTTTACGATTAAAAGTGTTATTAAGAATGACACAGGCAACTACAGTTGTGTGCTTGATCTTCAGTCAAAACCCCTCAAAGATAAAGACAGAAAATTATATGGAAATAATGCAGTATTTCTACAGGTTGATGGTAAGAATGTATGGTATTTGTCTAAATACTTACATATTTAAATCATATAGTCAATACATACGTAACTAGTTTTGTTATTAGATAATCATTGTTGATGGTTCATGGTTGCACTACATTGTTACTATAGAAATGAGATGTGTAACAACATGCCTGTTTTGCTTTCCAGTGTCCTGGAGTCACTTAATCACACTGGTTGTGTTCTGTGTCTGTTTTCTTCTGATCTCATCACTGATGGTGGGCATATGGTGGCTGATCAGAAAACAAGGTCAGGCCATTTAACATGAACATTACTCTGGATATACTGGTCTAATTCTTATAGAAGAATGTTTATCAAACTAATACATTCCATATCTGGATTGAATGAACTATCTGGAGCATTTCTAATATCGTTGTTATGATAGTTAGCTTGAGTTTAACCAATAATGTTACATTTCTTTTTTGACAGGAGCTATACAATGTTATTGTGGAAGGTAAGCTTATAGTTTTGATTACCTTGATATAGCTAGTTTTTTTTAGCATGATAATGTATAATGATTGAATGTTTCACATGTATATTTCCCTCAGAACACCACAAAAGGAGGAGAACGACATGCCAATGACAGGGGAGGGTGATGGTATGTTTTTCAAGCTCTCCAATAAAACTATTGTTCTATTAATGAACATTTATTTCACATTCTGGGATATTTCTTTGTCTTAGATGGAACTTCAAACGTGGAGGAAGAATCCAGGTAGGAAACATTTGACATTTTACTTTATTATATACAAAAAAATGTATTTGTACCTATTTGTATTAGTTTCTTTGAATATAAATGTCATAGAATACATTCTGTACTTCTACTGTAATGAAGCAATGGAGAAACAGAAAGGTGTTAGATTACTTAAGGACAACAATCATGTAAAGTGTGCTGCTTCTATATAAAGGGGTATATGAAAAATATTAATATTTAATGGAATATGACAATCTAATAACCACAACCAATTTCTAATACACAGTATCTTGTTTATTTCTCAGTGATGAATTTGCCTATGACAGTGTGGCCGGTAAGATAATATTTTTTTGTTTGTATAATGGTTAGCTGCATTAACTATGCTTTAAATTAAATGTCAGTGTGTTTTACAATACTGACCATGCTGATACTAAGTAAATGATCATGAAATTAGTTTCAGTGCCTTGTGTTAAAACAGGAGTCTATATATCTTATTTTAAAAGATAATTTTCATCTTATCCCCCAAACAGGTGGGGAGGAGTACCAGGATGTGGGTGAGAAATGTTTAGATAATATGATGCTGCATAAAAATGTACTATTATGATGTCAATTAAAAATAGGTATGTTTTTTCATTCTTACATTTGCAATACTGGGTAAATAGAAATAAATAAAAAACAGATTTTTAGCATTTTGAATAAAAAACGGTTGCTTTAATAAGAGAATAAGATATTTAATCTTCTAATCTCCCAAACAGGTGATACAACGTATCAACATTTGGGTGTGAAATACTTAGATAATGAAGTTAATAAAATTATGATAATAATTATGCTTTAAATTATACACAATTATATTTTTAAAAAATATTCTGACATTTCTGATACTGGGTAAATGGTCATGACTGAACTAATATGCCACGCCTTGAGTGAAAATAATTGTCTAAATTCATTGTTTTAATGGTTTTAATATCTTCTAATCTTCAAAACAGGTGACGAGATTGAGACATACCATGACATCGGTGAGAAATGCTTAGATATTATGAAGCTCCATAGAAATGCAATTATACTGTGAGATTTACAATAATGGGTAAATGGTGATATAACAGATTTCAGGGCCTTAGGTGATTTTTTTAAATAAATAACTTGTTTTAATTAAATATATTTAACTTACATCTTCTTACCTACAAAACAGAGGATGCCATGTACCAAGAAATTCCGGTGAGCTGGGAGTTCTAAATGAGCTTTGACTAATGATAACTAATGATTATGATGACTCTTAGTTATAGAGGCTTACAGGTCTACACTTTTCCACACCTATTTTAATTTTATATTTCAGGGTGAAACACGGAATATTAAACACGTTATAGTACGTATTCGAGGTGAGTTCAATATTTTGAAATAGTAATAATAGATACTCTCCACCGTAAAGTTAGGTGTACTTTTTGGATTTCCATACATATCAGGCAGAACGAGTATCTATCTAACCATGGAAAATATATTGTCTAATTTTCTCTGTCAATGGAGTAATTTCTGATGGTAAGACACGTAAGTAGCAGTTTGCACAGGAAACCATAGATGCATTCAGTCACATTCTTTTTGTGGGGACTTCACATAAAGTGAACCAAGATAACAGTGATCTGGGTATATTTCCTCTGTGCAGAGAATACAGACTTGAGACCTTCTCCTCAGAGCTGTGGTGTATCAGGTGGTGTATACTCTCTAATTTAGCATTGCTTCTGTGATAAACCTATTTAATCATTGTCTTAATGTCATTGTCTCACCTCATCTCGGATCCTACACTATCCTGAAAACTGAGAAATGTCTAATATAAGAATGAACACACAGCTGTGATGAAGGATTTGTTGGATCAGATATAATATGTTGGGGTCTTTTCATCCACAGATGCAGCAAATCAAGGCCCAGATACTGAAGTTGTGTACGCCAAATCATGCAAGAAGACAGGACGTCATCAATACATGTCTTAATCATTATTAGATCTGCATTATTTCAAAGCAGTACTGCATGTGTACTACAGTATCTATACATATGTATTAGATGTATTGTGTATTCAATGCGTGTCTTGCGTTGGACTACTCCCTTCATGGTCAAGATGTTTTGTGACCTGACATTTGCGCTGCATTGTGTTATATCTTCAGTGGAAGTCATTTTAAAGTTGTTTGGAGTAATATTAAAGTACCACATTAAGCATTATTGCTGGATATGCTATTGCATTCTCCCTCTCATATTAAATATTTTAAAATGTTCTCAACTGTGAATGTGATATACGTCTTTATTGGAACTGAAAACAAATGCAATCGTCTTATACGCAGAGTTTCAGTTGGCACATCAATTTAGAATATCACCCTTGAAAACAAGTAAGACTGGGCTCACTTGGTCTAACCAATAATGTAAGTCTGTCACCCATTCTACAGCCCCCACTAAAACATCAATGATATATTGTAGTTTAAAATAAGCCATACTTAAATATGTGAATTTTACACCGTTTTTTACTTTTATGCAACTAGATAGCCAGGTGATAAATAATACATATATTAACATATTGATTTATATTTGCATATCCACTGGTGTACCACATAGACAGACATAGTCCAACCACAACTTACTGACAACTATATCAGGAAATTAGACTGACACTGCAAGGCTAATCATTCATTACACTGTATCAGACACATTTCAATGTTGAGGATGTGTACACCATAAACAATGAAGATGAAGTCAGAGGACTGATGTGTTTCTTCAAAATGAGCTGCCTAGGACTAGGTGAAACTGATGAAACTTCGCATGAAGGTTATAGACCTTGAAGGTCCTATACAGTTTCTCATAATTCACATAGCTACAGTACATGGTTATGGACACAGCATGTTATGTGTGAAAACATCACAAAGGTTAAAGATCACACAATGAGTCCTATCTTATTCATAATATGTGAGTATTTCCACAGTAATGATCAAGGTAAAGCATACATTTGGTCTAATTTTATTTTCAGTATTCAACCTGGTTGTACAAACGTATCTCTATTTGTTTCTAAATGCAGCTTTACTGGTTAACTTGGCGGAGACAGGTAAGCTTAAATAATTTAAATCTAAAACACAAATAGTAAAATGTGTCATTTTATTACAGTATAGCTAATGTCTGACAAGATTAATTATAAACACTGGAACTTCTTTTAATCACAAATTATATTTTTCACTCTTCAATGATGAAGCTAATATCTACTCAGCAAAGCTCTTTGGAGCTAGTACCCACGTGAGAGAAGGAAAGACTGTTGATGTGAACTGCAGCACTACAGGCACCAGAAAAACGTTGAGCAAGGTCTATGTTTACCTTTGCAAGAATGGAAGTGGAATGAGAGTAAGAGAGCTGGAGAAAGGTGAAGATAACACAATTTTCACCATCAAGGATGTTAAACGAGAGTACTCAGGCATCTACAGCTGTGTTTACACCATAGAAAAAGTCAAACTCAGTCAAGTGAACTCAACAGGTGTCAATCTAGTCATCATTCAGAAATACAAGGATGGAGAAGGTATAACCTATCTGCAAACATTTGTGTTGTATATGGATGGATAATCCATTGTTAATATTGACTATATGGCAAGTTCTGTGTAAATACGTACTGTACATGTCTATCTGTTCTGTATTTCAGAAGAGGTACATCAAGAGGTCCATGAAGAGGCTGCACATGATGTGAAACTGGTCAATGTAATCCGACTGATGAATTCAGTTGTTGTGGTCATACTTCTTCTGACTGTAATATATGTTAGTTACTACTGTCCAAACATATAATGACCTGTTTCCTGGATGACAAAAAGTACAGTAGTGATGCACTGACAGAATAACGATCCTATTTTCTTGATAATTCTTACATGTCATCTACAGTAGCCCTAAATCTCCCTGTGTTCTTCACTCATTACACAATTATAATTGAACTTAAAAGACTGTTCATTGAACCTACCAGACTAGGTTGTTGTCGATATCAATCAGGCCTCTGGTTTTGTGGGTGGGGTGGTGGGTAAAATGTCCAATAAACTGTACATAATGTAATTTAATTTGTTAAATGTCTGTATGGTGGCAGGCGAGTAAAAAAATATTGTATATTTAATTAGAAATCTTCCTGCTGTCTGTGTTTTGAGGATCTTTGAGAACCTGGTGTGTCTGGGAGAAAAATGCGTCTTGTGACTGACATGAGGTAAAAGGAATGGCAAATAAATCTGGCTGCACAACCGATTGGCAAACGTATGGCAAATTGAGAAATCATGTGACTAAACTGAATAAAAATAAGAAGAAACTACACTATGAAACAAAGATAAATGACATGAAGAATGATAATAAAAAGCTTCGGAGCACCTTCAATTAAATATTTGGGAAAAAGGCAAACTCAGCTCCATCACTCATTGAATCAGATGACTCATTCATCACAAAACCGACTGATATTGCCAACTACTTTAATGATTTTTTCAATGGCAAGATTAGCAAACTTAGGCATGTCATGCCAGCCAAAAACACTGACACAACACATCCAAGTATATCTGACGAAATTATGAAAGACAAGCATTGTAATTTTGAATTCCGTAAATGAGTGTGGAAGAGGTAAAAAAATTATTGTTGTCTATCAACAATGACAAGCCACCAGGGACTGAAAAATTGGATGGAAAATTACAGAGGATAATAGCGATATTGCCAGTCCTATTTGCCACATTTTCAATTTAAGCCTACTAGAAAGTGTGTGCCCCCAGGCCTGGAGGGAAGCAAAAGTCATTCCTCTACCTAAGAATAGTAAAGCCCCCTTTACTGGCTCAAATAGCCAACCAATCAGTCTGTTACCAATCCTTAGTAAACTTTTGGAAAAAATGGTGTTTGACCAGATAAAATGCTATTTTACAGTAAACAAATTGACGACAGACTTTCAGCACGCTTATAGGGAAGGACATTCAACAAGCACAGCCCTTACACAAATGACTGATGATTGGGTGAGAGAAATTAATGATAAAAATATTGTGGGGGCTGTTTTGTTAGACTTCAGTGCGGCTTTTGACATTATCGATCATAGTCTGCTGCTGGAAAAACGTATTTGTTATGGCTTTACACCCCCTGCTATATTGTGGATAAAGAGTTACCTGTCTAACAGAACACAGAGGGTGTTCTTTAATGGAAGCCTCTCCAACATAATCCAGGTAGAATCAGGAATTCCACAGGGCAGCTGTCTAGGCCCCTTACTTTTTTCAAACTTTACTAATGACATGCCACATGTATGCGGATGACTCAACACTATACACATCAGCTACTACAGTGACTGAAATGACTGCAACACTTAACAAAGAGCTGCAGTTAGTTTTAGAGTGGGTGGCAATGAAGAAGTTATTCCTAAATATTTCTAAAACTAAAAGCATTGTATTTGGGACAAATCATTCACTAAACCCTAAACCTCAACTAAATCTTGTAATAAATAATGTGGAAATTGAGCAAGTTGAGATGACTAAACTGCTTGGAGTAACCCTGGATTGTAAACTGTCATGATCAAAACATATTGATACAACAGCAGCTAAGATGGGGAAAAGTCTGTCCAAAATAAAGCATTATTCTACCTTCTTAATGTCAAGGGGTGCTGAAGGTGGGTGTGGTGCATGAATCAAGCGCAGGACGCAGAAGCTCAGTTCAAAAGACTTTAGTGCAATATTCACGTAGAAAATAAGCACAATAAGCCCGAAGGCGAAATAATGGCGCACACAGGCGTCAAACAAACGGCGCACTAACATGTGCGAAAAACCTCTCCAAAACACTGGAGGGAAATACGTAGCTCCAACACAAAACAGAAGAGCAATCATAAAAAAGACAAACACACACAACGAGAACTAAATAGGACACTAACGAGGACTAACAAGACACAGGTGTACAACATTAAGACAAAACCAAACGAACATGAAACATAGATCGGTGGCAGCTAGTACTCCGGGGACGACGACCGCCGAAGCCTGCCCGAACCAGGAGGAGGAGCAGCCTCGGCCGAAACCGTGACAGTACCCCCCCTTGCGCGCGGCTCCAGCCGTGCGCCGACCCCGGCCTCGGGGACGACCAGGAGGACGCGGAGCAGGGCGCGCGGGATGGTCCCGGTGGAACTCCGACAGGAGAGTTGGGTCTAGGATGTCCCTCCGCGGCACCCAGCACCGCTCCTCCGGGCCGTACCCCTCCCACTCCACGAGATACTGGAGACCCCCATCCGGCGTCTTGAGTCCAAGATGGACCGAACGGTGTGCGCCGGAGCCCTCGATGTCCAGTGGGGGCGGAGGAGTCTCCCTATCTCATTGTCCTGGAGTGGACCAGCTACCACCGGCCTGAGAAGAGACACATGGAACGAGGGGTTAATATTCTTATACTCAACAGGTAGATGTAACCTATAACACACCTCGTTCAATCTTCTCAGGACTTTAAAGGGCCCCACAAACCGCCGACCCAGCTTCCGGCAGGGCAGGCGGAGGGGTAGGTTTCTGGTAGAGAGCCAGACTCGATCTCCGGGTGCGTACACCGGCCCCTCACTGCGGTGGAGATCGGGCGCCGCCTTGTGACGAAGGACGGCCCGCTGCAGGTGGACGTGGGCAGCGTTCCACGTCTCTTCCGAGCGCCTCATCCAATCATCCACCGCAGGGGCCTCGATCTGGCTCTGCTGCCAAGGTGCCAGAACCGGCTGGTAACCTAACACACATTGGAAGGGGGTTAGGTTGGTAGAGGAGTGGCGGAGAGAGTTCTGGGCCATCTCGGCCCAGGGAATGTACCGTGCCCACTCCTCCGGCCGGCCCTGGCATACGACCTCAGAAACCTACCCACATCCTGGTTGACACGTTCTACCTGCCCGTTACTCTCCGGGTGGTACCCTGAGGTAAGGCTAACCGAGACCCCCAAACGCTCCATGAACGCTCTCCAAACACGGGAGGTAAACTGGGGGCCTCGATCAGACACTATATCCTCGGGTACCCGTAATGCCGGAAGACGTGGGTAAATAGGGCCTCAGCGGTCTGTAGGGCAGTAGGAAGACCCGACATAGGGAGAAGACGACAGGCCTTAGAGAACCGGTCCACAACGACCAGGATGGTGATATTCCCCTGAGAGAGGGGAAGGTCTGTCACAAAATCCACCGATAGGTGGGACCATGGTCGTTGTGGAACGGGCAGGGGTTGTAACTTACCCCTGGGCAGATGTCGGGGCGCCTTACACTGGGCGCACACCGAGCAGGAGGAGACATAAACCCTCACATCCCTAGCCAAAGTGGGCCACCAGTATTTAGTGCTAAGGCAATGCACTGTCCGGCCAATACCCGGATGTCCAGAGGAGGGTGACGTGTGAGCCCAGTAAATGAGTCGATCCCGAATCTCGAGCGGAACGTACTTCCGACCCTCAGGACACTGTGGAGGGCTGGGGTCGGTGCACGCAACGCCGCTCGATTTCGGCATCGACCTCCCACACCACCGGTGCCACAAGGCAAGACTCCGGTAGTATGGGAGTAGGCTCAACGGACCTCTCCTCCGTGTCATACCGCCGGGACAGCGCATCTGCCTTACCATTCTGGGACCCAGGGATGTACGTGATTTTAAATTCGAACCTGGTGAGAAACATACTCCATCGAGCCTGGCGAGGGTTCAGTCTCCTCGCTGCCCGGATGTACTCCAGGTTCCGATGGTCAGTCAAAATGAGGAAAGGGTGTTGAGCCCCTCAAGCCAATGCCTCCACACCTTAAGGGCTTGAACTACAGCGAACAGCTCCCTGTCCCCAACGTCATAGTTACGCTCCGCCGGGCTGAGCTTTTTGAGTAAAAAAGCACAGGGGCGGAGTTTAGGGTGGCGTGCCGGACCGTTGAGAGAGAACGGCCCCTATACCAGCCTCAGACGCGTCTACCTCAACCTGAAAGGGTGCGGGATCCGGATGCGCCAGCACCGGAGCCGACGTAAACAGGTCCTTCAGTCTCCTAAAGGCCCTGTCCGCATCAGCCTGACCACTGCAGGCGCACCGGACCCCCTTTCAGAAGGGACGTGATGGGAGCTGCCACCTGTCCAAAACCCCTGGATAAACCTCCGGTAGTAATTCGCAAAGCCCAAGAACTGCTGCACCTCTTTTACAGTGGTTGGAGTTTGCCAATTACGCACAGCGGACACACGATCCACCTCCATTCTCACCCCTGACGCGGACAACCGATAACCCAAAAAGGAGACCGACTCCTGGAAAAACAGACATTTCTCTGCCTTGACATATACGTCGTGCTCCAACAGCCTCCTCAACACACGCCGCACCAGGGTTATATGCTCGGCTCGGGTAGACGAGTACACCAGAATGTCATCAATGTACACGACCACCCCTTGTCCCTGCATATCCCGGAAAATGTCATCTACGAAGGATTGGAAGACTGATGGAGCATTCATCAACCCATATGGCATGACGAGATATTCGAAATGACCTGACGTGGTACTAAACGCTGTCTTCCATTCGTCGCCCTCCCTAATGCGCACCAAGTTATACGCGCTCCTGAGATCCAATTTTGTGAAAAACCGCACTCCATGCAAGACTGTCATGGTCGCAATCAGAGGGAGTGGATAACTGTATTTCACAGTAATCTGATTGAGACCACGGTAATCAATGCATCGGGCGCAACCCTCCATCTTTCTTCTTCACAAAAAAGAAGCTTGAGGAGGCGGGAGAAGTGGAGGGCCGAATGTATCCCTGTCTCAAAGATTCGGCTATGTAAGTCTCCATAGCTTTTCTCTCCTCTTGAGACAAAGGATACACGTGGCTCCGTGGGAGCGCTGCTCCTGCCTGGAGATCAATCGCACAATGCCCTGTCTATGAGGAGGCAACTGCGTCGCCCTAGTTTTACTAAACACGAGAGCTAAATCCCCATATTCAGGCGGGAATGTGCAGTGGGGCACTTGGTTTGGACTTTCCACCGAAGTCGCCCCCACGGAAACACCCAGACATCGCCCCTCGCACTGAGCAGACCACCCACCGAGAGCCCTCTGTTGCCACGAAATAGCAGGGTTATGGGTGCTTAACCAGGGGAATTCCCAGCACCACTGGGTACGCAGGAGAGTCGATCAGATAGAGCTGTATAGTCGCTTCATGACCCCCTGCGCACACATCCTAAGTGGTGCTGTGATCTCCTAATCAACCCCCGACCCCAACGGGCGGCTGTCTAAGGCATGAACGGGAAAAAGGTTTGTCAACAGGTAGGAGAGGGATCCCTAAATCTAAACAAAACTTCCGATCAACAAAATTCCCAGCTGCGCCTGAATCTACTAGCGCCTTATGCTGGGAATGAGGTGCAACCTGTGGAAAACACACAGGTATACAAAAAGTGCGCAACAGAAAGCTCTGGGTAAGTGGGACGTCTACTCACCTGGGAGGCCCCCAGTGCGTGGCCTGTTGTCTTCTCCCCGGAGAACCCTCCCCAGCACCTGGCCGCAGTGTGCCCTCCACGACCGCACTTGGTGCAGGAGACAGGCCCCCTCGGGCTCCTCCTCCTCCTTTCTCTAGCGCCGGCACCCCGAGCTCCATAGGGCTCGGCGGTGCCGGAGGGCGAAATGGGACGGACCCTCGGGACGTCCACGGGTGGCCAGCAGGGTGTCCAGACGGATGGACATATCGACCAACTGGTCGAAGGTGAGATGGGTATCCCTGCAGGCCAACTCACGTTGAACGTCCTCCCGTAGGCTACACCGAAAATGGTCGATGAGGGCCCGTTCATTCCACCCTGCGTCCGCCGCTAGAGTCCGGAACTCTAGAGCAAACGCCTGTGCGCTCCTCCTCCCCCTGTCTCAGGTGGACTAGACGCTCCCCGCCGCTTTGCCCTCAGGTGGATGGTCGAACACGGCCTTGAAGCGGCGGGAGAACTCGGCGTAGGAGATGGTGTTGGCGTCCATCTTCCTCCACTCGGCGTTAGCCCACCCAACGCCTTGCCCGTGAGACAGGAGATGAGGGCGGAAACGCTCGTGTCCCGAGGGCACCGGGTGTACAGTGGCCAGGTAGAGCTCCACCTGCAGGAGGAACCCCTGACACCCGGCAGCTGTTCCGTCATATGCCCTCGGGAGCGCGAGCCGAATCCCCTGGGTTCCGGACCTGGGACTGGTGGACCGGCCGATGGGGTTGGCAGGGTAGGTGGAGGTGTGGGTACCCCGCTGGCCTCCCATCGGTGCAGGGTGTTGATGACGTCCTGTAGAGCGGTCCCCAGTTGTCGTATCTGGTCATCTTGGCCGCGAACATGCTCCTCGAGCGACTCAGGCGTAACTGCAGATCCTGCTGATTCCATCTTGGTGTGTGATTCTGTCAAGGGGTGCTGAAGGTGGGTGTGGTGCATGAATCAAGCGCAGGACGCAGAAGCTCAGTCCAAAAGACTTTAGTGCAATATTCACGTAGAAAATAAGCACAATAAGCCCGAAGGCGAAATAACGGCGCACACAGGCGTCAAACAAACGGCGCACTAACATGTGCGAAAAACCTCTCCAAAACACTGGGGGGAAATACGTAGCTCCAACACAAAACAGAAGAGCAATCACACACAAAGACAAACACACACAACGAGAACTAAATAGGACACTAACGAGGACTAACAAGACACAGGTGTACAACATTAAGACAAAACCAAACGAACATGAAACATAGATCGGTGGCAGCTAGTACTCCGGGGACGACGACCGCCGAAGCCTGCCCGAACCAGGAGGAGGAGCAGCCTCGGCCGAAACCGTGACACTTAACAGCACTATCAACAAGGCTGGTCCTACAGGCCCTAGTTTTGTCGCACCTGGACTACTGTTCAGTCGTGTGGTCAGGTGCCACAAAAAGGGACTTAGGAAAATTGCAATTGGCTCAGAACAGGGCAGCACGGCTGGCCCTTGGATGTACACAGAGAGCTAACATTAATAATATGCATGTCAATCTCTCCTGGCTCAAAGCGGAGGAGAGATTGACTTCATCACTACTTGTATTTATGTTGAATGCACCTAGCTGTTTGTTTGAACTACTGGCGCACAGCTCGGACACCCATGCATACCCCACAAGACATGCCACAAGAGGTGTCTTCACAGGTCCCCAAGTCCAGAACAGACTATGGGAGGCGCACAGTACTACATAGAGCCATGACTACATGGAACTCTATTCCACATCAAGTAACTGATTCAAGCAGTAACATTTTATTTAAAAAACAGATACAAATACACCTTATGGAACAGCGGGACTGTGAAGCAATACAAACATAGGCACAGACACATGCATACACACAAACGATAACATACACACTATACACACATGTACAGATGGATTTTGTATTGTAGATATGTGGTAGTGGTGGAGTAGGGGCCTGAGGGCACACAGTGTGTTGTGAAATCTTTGAATGTATTGTAATGCTTTTAAAATTGTATAACTGCCTTAATTTTGCTGGACCCCAGGAAGAGCAGCTGCTGCCTTGGCAGCAGCTAATGGGGATCCATAACAAATACAAATACAAATATAGTGGTCACGTCATGCAGACCAGAAAGTCACACAATTAAAGATGCTTTTGGCCTAATCCTGTGGGGCAAGCGTATCTAGTTTCACTCCAAATTAGGAAATTACATCATTCAGTTGACTACACTCAGCACACATTGTCTCTATAGAAAACTGGTCTTTAGGTCCATACCACAAATACACAAGGTAGAGAGAGTTACCTAATGTTTCAACAAAACGTTAACACCATGATCATGTTCATCTTTATCCTGTGTGAATACATTTCAAATAATTAACCTATTTGATCATATTTTTGTAACAAATGTAACTTTCAATTTGTTTCACGTTTTGCAATTTATTGCCAAATATGTTTTCTCATCAAAGGTTCCTTGTCAAAAGAGGCCATAGCCCAAACAAAAGGTATGTCAAAGTTTTTTCATTAACGTTATTATCATTAACAAAAAAACGTACATTATGTTTTAGAGATTTCTGAAGATTGAATTCTAATTTAAACGTGCTACACATAGGATTTTTTGTTGTTTCATTTTTTGTTGTTGAACACTATCATTCCACTATTAGCGCCAGATATATTATGGACATTTTCTGAAATTACAATGCACAAATTAAACAATTTCAAAAAACTATGTGTAGCACCTTTAAATAAGCAATAGGAATAATATTTTCAATATAATAGGGTACACAAAAATACTACACATGCATAACAGATGCCTTTTCTTTTTTCTAATAGTAGTTAAGGACATTTTTCCAGCAAAGATCTATGGGACAGAAACCAGTAGAATGGAGGACAGTGACCTAGTAGTAAAATGTAGTACATTTGGGCGTAAGGATGAAACGGAAGTGGTACATGTGTACTTGTGTTTGGATGGGGTTGCAGTGTATGTGGACAAATGTGAAACACATGATACCCTTTTCACCATGAAAAGCGTAACTAGCCAACAGTGGCAATTACAGCTGGGTGTTCTCCGAAACCCAGTATCTACTATCTGAAGTGCAAGGAAAAGGAGATAATTCACTTTCCATCCAGGTGATGGGTAAGGATATTTTTACTGTCTGGATATGTTATTGTTGTTAGACATATTGAACATATGGATACAATATACTTTCATATTTTTGATACAATATTTCAATGTGACTGCAAACACACCTTCATATTCCTCTCTTTTCCACCTCATGCAGACCGGATTCTCCTTGCAGACATGGATAAGAGATAATAATGATATCACTTTCAGGCTCAAGCACTGTAAGAGAGGGAGAGGATGTGGAGTTCCAATGTACTATTATTAGAGCCCCCCAGAAAATAATAATAATAATATGCCATTTAGCAGACGCTTTTATCCAAAGCGACTTACAGTCATGTGTGCATACATTTTTACGTATGGGTGGTCCCGGGGATCGAACCCACTACCCTGGCGTTACAAGCACCATGCTCTACCAATTGAGCTACAGAGGACAACTTAAATAGAAATGACCAGTCACTCTTACCTCTGCAAGAATGGCACTGCTGTTCAGATGCAGCTGTTTGATGTTAACCGGATGGAGGCAACTTTTACGATTAAAAGTGTTATTAAGAATGACACAGGCAACTACAGCTGTGTGCTTGACCTGCAATCAAAACCCTTGAATATACAGACAGGAAATTATATGGAAATAATTCAGCCTTTCTTCAGGTTAATGAATTTATAGCTTAAAACTTTTGGAAACACTTTTTATTCATAGTCACTATATGAAAGGAAGAGGTCAAGAGACAAAAAAATTGACAAGAAATGTGAATATCCATCTACTCTGTATTTCAGAGGCTGCACATGATATGAGTCTGGTCAATGTAATCCGACTGATAAATTCAGTTGTTGTGGTCATACTTCTTCTGACTGTAGTGGCTGTTAGTTACTACTGTCCAAATGTGGTGAGTTCAATGTCTTGAAATATGGGACACAGGGAACTTTGGTATAGTTTGGGGATTTTCATAAAAGTCAGGTAGTAAGTTTTAAGTTTCTCTGTTGGGGGTGTTATTTCTGATCGTAAGAGGCGTAAGAGGCCATTTGTATAGAAAACAACACCTGTCCGGATGTGGACCTATCAGTCACATTCTTATTTTTAGCCATGTGCTCTGTCTCACAGTATTTCACAGGCAATGCTGTTTACAGTGAAGCACTGAAGTTAAAAGGTATAATGATGAACACAGAAATATAAATAAGACCTGGGGTCTCTCCACACATAGCTTCCATCTACATGTAAAGTCACAATGCAGGATGTGGGCCTGACGTTTTCTGTGCTTTCTGTTCTCAGATGCAGCAACTGAAGGGCCTAAAGCAGAAGCCGTGTACCAGACCACACACATAGACAGGATGTTGTCAGTACATTTAATAATGGCAAGCTGCATTATCAAGCCATACATGTGAACTGTTGATCTTTCATTGTGCAAGCATACAATATATCTTGTCTACTCACTCCTTGCATGCTGTAGTTTAATGTAGTGAACATTACTGTTAGTCAAGTCCACATGTTCATTATGTTGATAACTGATACACTTAATATTCAATTTAATGTTTTACTCATGCACTAGTTGAGCTACTGAGCTACTGCAATGCTTTCAGTAAAGTTCAAATGATATCAGACGCCCCGAACTCCATCCTTATAATCATAAGATATACAACATAAAGAGAGACGTTACACATGCTCTCTTGCAAACTCAAGTTGATATGATTGCCTGTTTTTGTGGACTTCATTTTGTGAAGCAGTGTAACTTGAATGAGAGTTTTGAAAGGGAAGACACACTTTCTAGAGTACTACATACTACAGTATCTGATAGAGGAATTATGATTATGACTAAAATTGTTAACCCCAATACTGATGATGACTGTGTGAACTGTGTTAGGGTTATCATTATAAACCCACTAACAGAGGGGGTGAGTTAGAAACTGCTGAGACAAACATTCCAGGGTGAAGGGGACTGAGAAACTGGTTAAAGGCCTCCTAAAGGTGGGCGGAGCAAAGTGCCTTTGTGTGTCAAGGGGTATAAAAGCTGTATAC